>NC_089318.1:24612237-24912237 GCF_036669915.1 Pocillopora verrucosa | reverse complement strand
AACAATCTCTACCAAGATAAATGATGTTAGTAAAGCAAAGCTGCTTGGACTGAACTGCACTTAACTTCACTGAATCTGACTTGACTGGGGCCTTTTTTATGAATACCGCACTGCCCTTGGTTGTGCTTCTCTAGTCTCAGCTGGAATGCATTGCATTCGACATTGTGCACCAGATTAAAATACACTGCAATGTACCTCAGATAGCGGGACTGGACTGGACAGCACTACACTGCATTGTTGCAGTTGGCTTATATTGACTTGGGTAGTTCCGGATGGAGATACACTGCAATGTACTTGCATGGATGAGACTTGACTTGAGTAGATGGGACTGGACTGGAGTGAGCGGGACAGGACTGCACTGGACCAGACAGCGATACACTTCACTACACTGGATTGCTGTAGACTGTGCTTGAGTTCACCAGACAGCATTACACTGCACTGTCTTGGATTGAACCAGAAATCGCCATACAGGATAGATTGCATAGCGTTAGACTTGACTTGGAAGGGCTGTTCTGGGATGCCTAGAATGCAATGGAATTAATGGTGCTACACTTGACTTGAATGCAAAAGACTGCTAAGAAAGACTGATAATATACTAAGGATTTAGAAAAGACCGACTAAACCATAGTTTTTTTTGAAGCTAGTGCTAGTCGCATATACTTAAGACAATTTGTGTCTCGAGCATATGAAATGCAACAATGGAAATCATGTAAGTTGTCCTTGAATTGTCCCCCGACTTAATACTTACACTTAATCGTCATGTGTTACCAGCCCCATGGGTTGCTGATTGGATAACTGGGCCTTGTTTGAAAGCATTTCCAACTGATGGTTTTTCTCCTCTGATAACAGAAAACTTTCAGAATACAAGAAACATGTCACCTTGGAAATTATTAAAAATTGACACCAAAGCAATGAGTCGGGAGGCCAACTCACAAATTCTATAAACAGAAAATTTCAGATAGTCCAGAACCGAGAATAATTCTTACAAATGTTTCTACGTTACCTTTTAGGTGTATGGTGCCCTACCTCTTCACGAAGTGATCGGGAGTGAGTTACGAGGTCCTTTTGGAAAAAAAAAAAAAAAAAGGGAAATCTAACAAAACTGGTTGCAATCAAAACACGCCGGCCCTACCTCTTTTTAGATGATCTGTAGCGCTTATGGATATTAAGTTTTTCTCCAGTTGCTCCGTACAACGCATCAGGGTTTTTCTATTAGCGAACCAATTGATTTTACTCAGGTAAGTATCATAATACTACAATATTTCTTTACGTACCTACTCACTGATGCACATCTCCCGAAAACCGCCTTATCTTGGGCTGCAAGAATTTTAAAATGTTTTAAGCTCCCAAATCCCTTTTTTATTCTTTCTGTCTAACTTGAGACAACATTAACTACTATACTATACAGGACCAATCTATGCCATACTATACTATATTACACCCTACTGTATAATACTCTGATGCACGTGTAATAATATCACTTTTTTGCCATGAAAACTATTATAAGATGTCACATTAGCGAATTTGAAGGTGATAAGAGCACTTGTTCTCTTTTCAAGTGAATACTTATGTAAGGGCTATGCTCTATCACCCGTTCATAAGTGCTTTTTTCAGAGGAATAAAATCTGCTTTGACTAGCTTTTCCATTACTCAGAAATTTTATCGTACCTGTGGCTATGTCCTAGCTTTGGATTCTTTTCGCAGCTGTAGCTTAGATTGTTCTTAAGATCATTTTCTGATGAAGCACTTCACTATTGCTCTACTGATATCCCAGCGTTACAGATTCAGCTACAAATCACTGGAGACCCTTTCATTGCTTGTGTCCTTCCAAAGATCAGCCGATTTCTGGGCTTGGGAGAAAAAAATACTTGGAAAACTTTTAAAACGTTCCATTTCGTTTTAATATTCTGCATTAAAAATTCACAAATACATATAATAATGTTAGATTTATTATTTTTTATTGGTTTATCAACTTATTTACATATTATTTTATCTTCCTACTTATTGTTCATTTCTTTACCTTCTTAGGAATTTAGTTGAGAAATGATCACTGTTATTAGTAATTAAGATTATTTCATCACTTTATTTCAATTTTTTATTTATCAATTTGTTTTGGTGTATTTTAAGTTATTAGGTATAGTCTTATGAAGCTATCATTTAGAAAAAGCTCTCCACGACAGCATTTGTAGACACTTCATTAGACTGCTGTGACTGGACCAGACTGGGCTGACTGGGACCTGAATGTGGCGTTTTCTGAATGGCACTTTACTCTAATGGACAGCACCGCACTGCTTTAGGTTGTACTTCACTTGACTCAGCCGGAGTGCATTGCGCTCGACATTGCGCTCCAGATTGAAATACACTGCACTGTACTTCATTGGGTGGGACTGGACTGGACTGGACTGGACTGAACAGGACAGCACTTCACGGAACTGGATTGTTGCAGTTGTCTTTTATGGACTTGGGGTGTTCCGGATGGAAATACATTGCAATGTACTTGCGTGGATGGGACTGCACTGGAGTGAGCGGGACAAGACTGTACTGGACCAGAGAGCACTGCACTTTGCTGCACTGAACTGCTATAGACTATGCTTGACTTCACCAGATTGCATTACACTGCACTGTCTTGGATGAACTGGAAATCTACTTACAGCATAGTTTGCATAGCACTGGACTGGACTTGGAAATAATTTTCTGGATTGCCTTGATTGCAATGGAGTTAATGGTACTACACTTGACTTGAATGCAAAAGACTGCTAATACAGACTGATAATATTCTAAGGATTTAGAAAAAATCTTTTAAGACGTTTTCTTTTGAAGGTAATGCTAGTCGCAGATATTAAAGACAATTTGTGTTTCGAGCATATGTAATGTAACAATGAAAATCATGCAAGTTGTTCTTGAATTGTCCCTTGACTTAATACTTACACTTAATCGTTATCTGTGACCAGTCCCATGGGCTGTTGATTGGATAACTAGGCCATGTTTAAAAGCACTACCCATTGATTATCTTTCTCCTCTGGAGAGAGAAAAGTTTCAGAACACAAAAAGGGGTTAAATATTAAACGTGTCACCTTGTAAATTATTAAACATTGGCATCCAAGCAATGAGTCGAGAAGCCGCCTCACAAATTCTATAAACAGAAAATTTAAGGTACTCCAGAACCAAGAATAATTCTCACAAATGTTTCTATGTTACCTTTGAGGTGTCTGATAAACTACTTCGTTACGATATTATCTGGGGTGAGTTACGAGGTCTTCCTGAAAAAAAAAAAAATGGAAATCTGATAAAACTTGTTGCAATGAAAACATGCCAGCCTTACCTCTATTTACATAATCTGTAGACCTTATAGATATCAAGTTTTTCTCTAACTGCTTGGTTCAACGCATCAGGGTGTTCCTATTAGCGAACCAAACTATCTTACTCGGGTTAGTATCATAACATTATAACATTTCTTTACATACCTACTCAGTGATGAACACTTCCCAAAATTGGGCTTATCTTGAGCTGCACTAATTTTAAAATGTTTAAACCTGCCAAATCCGTTTTCTATTCTTTGTATTAGAGTTGAGAGAGTATTGACTCCTATTCTATACTATACTATAGTATACAGTACCAAACTATGCTATACTACATTACACTATACTATACCTTACTGCATAGTACTTAGAGTCACGTACCTCCATTACTCAGAAATTTTATTATACTTGTGGTTATATCCTACCTTTGGGTTTTTCTCGCAGCTGTAGCTTAGCTTGTTGTAATGATCATCTTCTCGTCAAGCACTCCAATACTGCTCTTCTGATATCCCAGTGTTAAAAATTCAGCCACGAATCACTGGCGACCCTGTGGTTGCTTGTGCCCTTCCAAAGATCAGCTGATGGCTCGATAAAACTGGGTCTTAGGAGAAAAAATACCTGGAAAACTTTTTAAACGTTGCGATTGCTTTTAATACGCTGCACTAAAAATTATTAATAAGTAAATAATACAATAATATCATAGTTAATAATTTTTTACTTATCTATCAATTTATTTACGTATTTTTTCATCTTCCTTCTTATTTATCATTTCTTAATCTTCTTAGGAATTAAGTTGAGAAATGATCACTGTTATTAGTTATCAAGATTTATTTAATTTCTTTATTTCATGTTTGTATTCACCAATTATTTGGTGTATTTTTAGTTATTAGGTATACCTTTATAAAGCTATCATTTAGAAAACCTCTCCCCCACAGTATTTGTAGATATTTCATTGGGGTGATGTGACTGGACTGGATTTAACTAAATTAGACTTGAATGTCGCCTTTTCTGAAAGGCAGTTTACTCTAATGGACGGCACTGCACTTCCCTAGGTTGTACTTCAGTTTACTCAGCAGGACTGCATAGTGCTCGACATTGCGCTTTAAATCGAAATACACCGCACTGTACTTCAGTGGGCGGGACTGTCTGGACTGGACTTAGCTTTCATGGAGTTGGGCTGTTCCAGATGGAAATACACTGCAATTTACTTGCATGGATGGGACTTTACTTGAGTGGACTGCAGTGAGCGGGACAAGACTGGACTAGACCAGACAGCACTGCACTGGATTGTTATAGACTGTGCTTGACTACACCAGAGTGCATTACACTGCACTGCCTTGGATTGAACTGGAAATAACCATACAGGATAGTTTGCATCGCATTAGACTTAACTTAGAAGAACTATTCTGGATTCTCTAAATTGCAGTGGAGTTAATGGTACTACACTTGACTTGAATGCAAAAGGCTGTTGGTAAAGACTGATAATATACTAAGGATTAAGAAAAGATCAACTAAATCATTTTTTTAAGTTAGTGCTAGTCGCACATATTTAAGACAATTTGCGTTTCCAGCATATGAAATGCAACAATGGAGATCATGTAAGCTGCATTGAATTGTCCCCTGACATAATACTTACTCTTATTGGTCATGGTGGCCAGTCCAATGGGCAGCTGATTGGATAACAGGGTTTTGTTTGAAAGTACTACCCATTGATAGTTTTCTCCTCTGAAAACAGAAAACTTTCAGAAAACAAAAAAGGATTGAAATATTAAACATGTTACTTGTAAATGATTGAACATTGATATCAAAGTAATGAGTCGCGAAGCCACCTCACAAATTCTGTAAACAGAAAATTTCAGATAGTCCAGAGTCAAGAATAATTCTTACAAATGTTTCGATATTACCTTTGAAGTGTCTGATGCCCTTTTCGTTATGATGTAATCTGGAGCGAGTTACGAGGTCCTGCTGAAAAAAACAAAACAAAACATGGAAATCGAACAAAACTTGTTGAAATCCACAATATGATCTGTAGAGCTTATGGGTATTACCTTTTTCTCCAACTTCTCGGTGCAACGCATCAGGGTTTTCCTATCAGCAAAGCAAACCATCTTACTCAGGTTAGTAATATAACATTATAATATTTCGTTACATACCTACTCAGTGCTGTACAGCTTCCGAAAACGGGCGTATCTTGAGCAGCACTAATTTTAAAATGTTTTTACCTCCTAAATCCGTTTTCTATTCTTTCTATCAAACTTGAGACAACAATAACTCCTATACTTTATTATAGAGAGCAATACCAAACTATGCTATACTGCAGTATACCCTACTGTGAAGTTTTGTTGCAATCAAAACATGCTGGCCTTACCTCTTATTAGATTTATCTGTGGAGCTTATGGATATCACACTCTAAGTTTTTCTCCAACGTCTCGATTCAACGCATCAGGGTTTTCCTATCAGCAAAGCAACCCGTCTTACTCAGGTTAGTGTCATAATATTTCTTTACATACCTACTCAGTGATGCACAGCTCCCGAAAATGGACTCATCTTGAGCTGCAATGATTTAAAAATGTTTCAACTTCCCAAATCCCTTTTCAATTCTTTCTATCAAAATTGAGACCATATTATCTCCTATACTATACTGTACTATACTATACGATAATGGACATTACTAAACTATGCTATACTATACTCTGCTATGTCCCTACTACATAGTACTTAGGCACATGTGTAATAATTTCACTTATTTTGAAATAAAAAACCATTACAAGATATCGTATTCTCGAGTTTGGAAGTGATGAGAACACTTATTCTCTTTCGGATTTAAGACTGATGTACTAGCTATGCTCTATCACCAATTCATAGACGTTTTTGTCAGAGGAAGACAACCTGCTTTGCCTAGCTTTTACTTTCATTACTCAGAAATGTTTTAGTACTAATGGTTGTCCGAGCTTTCGATTCTTCTCGCAGCTGTGGCTTAGCTTGTTGTTATGATCATCTTCTCATGAAGCACATCCCAGTTTCACAAATTCAGCCACAAATCACTGGCGACCTTGTGGTTGCTCGTGTCTTTTTAAAGGTCAGCTTATGTCCTGGGAAAACTAGGTCTTGGGAGAAAAAAATATCTCTTAAACACTTATGACAACGTCACATTTCATTTTAATATTCAGCAAAAATCATAAATACATAAATCATACTATGATATTATATCTATTAATTGTTTCATTTACTATCAATTTATTTACATATTTATTCATCTTCCTATTTATTCATCATTCCTTTATCTTCTTGCGTGTTTAATTAAGAAATAGTCACTTTTATTAGTTATTAAGATTTATTTTCTTTCTTTATTTTATTTTTGATAGATCAATTTTTTTTATTATTGAAGTTATACTTTAGGTATATTTTTAGTAAGCTGTATTTAGAAAAGGCTCTCTACTAGAGAGTATGAAGATGATCGTTGATATTTTTTTTCCTCGAACGGCTCGATTCGGCCCATCTTTAAAGCAGATTGGTACCCCAGAATTATAGTTCTTTAATTACCATCTCGGTGAGAAAATGGGTTTATGTTGAGCCGCAGATATACGAAGTTCAAGGGAAAAAAGGTGAAAATTTTCGTTCAGTCCCCGAAAATGGACACAGTGAAGTTTTGCAATCTCAAACCTTTAAGTCGCGCGAACAGTTCGCAATTGAAAGTGGATGGCTGTGGCTAAATTTAAGAAAATGACCAAACCCTCCCAAAAATGGGCTAACATGCAGTTAACACCTAGATGACTTTTATTCCAGGGCTTTTTTTATTGGCAGATTGGGAAGTTATTGAACCAATCCAGTTTAGGCAATCTTTTCGTGAAGCACTCCAGTCCTGTTCTATCGATAATCCAGCTTTAAATTCAATGCTATACTATACTGTACTACGAAGTACTTTTCTGGGAGAAAGAAAGTCCGCTTCGAGCAGCCTTTAATCTATTACTCAGAAAATGAATGCACCTGTTATTATGTCCTAGCTTTTAGTTTCTTTTCGCTGTTTTAGCTCACCATGTTGTAATGGCTATCTTTTTATACAGCAATGCAGTCCTTCTCTGATCCGAACTGAGCCACGAGGTCATGAAGAAAAGAAAAAAACATTTGTTGTAATCAAAACATGCCGGCATTGCCTCTTTCAGATGACCCGTAGTGCTGGTCGACCACGACTTTTTCGTCCAACTGCTCTATGCAACACATCAGGGTTTTCCTATCAGTGAACGAACCCATCTTACACCGGTTAGTATCACATTGTTATAATTCTTCACTTACCTTCTCAGTGATGCTAAGTCGCTGAAAATGAGCTTATCTTGAGCTGCAGAAAGTTAAAATGTCTCAAGCTTTTAAATCGAAAAAAAAGCGCGCTCTTCTTCGAGACAACCTTAACTCCTACACTAAACTAAACTATACTATACTTCAGTCGTGAATCACTAGACATTTAACGTACCTGTGGTTATGTCCTAGCTTTGGATTCTCGTCGCTGTTGTAGCTCAGCTTGTTGTTAAGGCTATCTTTTCATGAAGCACTCCCGTCCTGTTCAATTGATACCCCAGCTTGAAATTCAATACTATATTAAACTATGTAGTACATTTGTAAGAGGAAGACAATCTGCTTCGACTGGCCTCTATTCATTACTTAAAAATTTAACGTACCTGTGGCTATGTCCTAGCCTTGGATTGTCCTCGCTGTTGTAGCTCAGCTTGTTGTTATTGCAATCTCTTCCTGATGCACTCCAGTCCTGTTTTACTGATACACCAGCTTTAAATTCAATTCTATACTATATTATGTAGTACTTTTCTAACAGGAAAACAATCTGCTTCGACTAGCCTTTAATCCATTACTCAGAAATTTAAGGTACCTGTGGTTATGTTCTTGGTTTGGATTCTCCTCGCTGTTGTATCTCAGCTTGTGGTCATGGCTATTTTCTTATGAAGGACTCCAGTCCTGCTCTGATCCCAGTTGAGCCACCAGGTCCTACTAATAAGAAAAATCTAACAAAACTTGTTGTAAACAAACCTTGCCGGCCTTAGCTCTTTCAGATGACCTGTAGTGCTGAGCAACCATAACTTTTTTACCAACTGCTCTATTCAACGCCTCAGGGTTTTCCTATCAGCCAGCGCACCCATCTTACACAAGTTAGTATCACATTGTTTTAGTTCTTTACTTACCTTCTTAGTGATGGAAAGCCGCTGAAAACAAGCTTATCTTGAGCTGCAGAAAGTTAGAATGTCTCAAGATCTTAAATCGAAAAAAAGGCCTGCTGTTCTTTTATATTAATTCAGGCAAATTCGAGACAACCTTAACTCCTACACAAGACTATACTATATTTCCTTTCCTGAGCCATTTAACATACCTCTGGTTATTTCCTAGTCTTTGATTCTCCTCGCTGTTATAGCTCAGCTTGTTGTTATGTCTATCTTTTCACGAAGCACCCCAGTCCTGTTTTACTAATCTCCCAGCGTTACATTCAATACCTTACTATAGTATACTATGTAGTACTTTTCTAAGAGGAAGACAATCCGCTTCGACTAGCTTTTAATCCATTACTAAGAAAATGTAATGTACCTGTGCTTATGTCCTAGCCTTGGATTCTTCTTGCAGCTGTTGCTTAGCTTGTTGTTATGATTATCCATTCCAGTCCTGCTCTACTAATATCTCAGTGTTGCGAATTCAGCCATAAATCACTAGCGACCTTGTGAGTGCTTGTGTCTTTCCAAAGGTCAGCTAGTGTCTTGGTAAAACTAAGTCTTGTAAGAAAAAATACTTGCAAACCGTTAAGACAGCATGATGCTATATTTTAATATTCTGCAAAAACATTTTTAATAAATTGACCATACGATAAAATTGTACTCAGTTAATAACATAAGTATTTCTTAACTTATTTATATATCAATTTATTTACATATTTATTAATCTCCCTATTAATTCATCATTTCTTTAGTTCTTCAAGAATTCATCAACGTTATGAGTTATTGAGATATATATTTTATTTCTTTATTTTATCTTTCATTGACTGTCAGTTATTCTTGTTTATTTTTTAGTTAGCTGGTATACTTTTATTAAGATATCATTAGAAAGACCTGTTTACGACAATGTCGTAAGTAGACGGTCTTAATTGTGTTGGTGTGACAACTGAAGACAATACTGGACTGAAATACACTTGTATGGGCTTAAATGTGGGCTTTTCCGAATAGCACTTCACTTGAATGGACGGGCTGCAATTCACTTGGTTGTTCCTAACTTGACTGAGCAGGACTGCATTGTGCTAAACTCAACGGAAGTTAGTTGTTCTCGACTGGATGAAACAGAAATGAGCCGAGGTGTTACGGGTTGCACTGCTCTGCACTGCACTTCACTGGACTAGACTCGACTGCTGTTGACTTATATGGACCTGGGCTATCCTAGATTGAAATGTACTTAGGTGGAAGGAAATGAATGGAATCGAAATACACGTTTCCAAATGAAACTGATAAAGACTGTACTGCACTGCACGTGAATGTACTCCATTGGACTAGACCACACAGGATAGCTTTGCACAGCGCTGGAAGTAAGTTAAAAGGATTGTTCTGGATTGCCTAAACTGCAATGGAGCTGATGGCAATACATTAATCTACCGTTGACTTTTATGCAAAAGACTACTAATAAAGACGGATGATATACTGATGTTTTTAGAAACGATCAACTAAATAAAAATTATATTATCACGCTAGTTTTAGTTTCAGCTATTCAAGACAATTCATGTTTTTGAGCATACGAAATATGTAACAATGGATATCGTTTTAGTTGTCCTTGAATTGTCCCATAACTGAATACTTACAGTTAATCGTCATCTGTGACCTTTCTGACGGGCTTCTGATTTGGTCTTGTTTGAAAACACTAGTTTTTCTCCGCTTAAAACAGAAAACTGTTAAAAGAAAAAAAGGTGTTGAAATATTAAACACGTCACATAATGAGTAGTGAACGTTGTCATTAAACCAATTAATCAGGAAAGCACCTAAAAAGTTCTGTAAACAGAAGATTTCAGATAGTCTAAGAGAAAGAATAATTCTTACAAATGATTACATATTACCTATGAAGCGCTCGATGTGCTACTTGTTTATGATGTGATCCAAAGGGAGCCACGAGGTCATGCTGAAAAAAAAAACTTGTTGCAATCAAGACATGCCGGCCTTACCTCTTTCAGATGACCTGTAGTGCTGATTGACCATAACTTTTTCCTCCAACTCCTCTATGCAACGCATCAGGGTTTTCTTATAAGCCAACAAACCCACCGACGTTACCTCCTCTACTAGACTAAACTAACATCTACCATACCTGAAGATTTTTTCCTAGCTTTGGATTCTCCTCGCCGTTGTAGCCCAGCTTGTTGTTATGGCTCTCGTTTTATGAAGCACTCCAGTCCTGCTTTGATCCGAACTGAGCCACAAGGTCACGCTGAAAAGAAAAATCTGACAAAACTTGTTGCAATGGAAATATGCCGGCTTACCTCTTTCAGATGACCTGCAGTGCTGATCGACCATAACTTTTTCCTCCAACTGCGCTATGCAACGCATCAGGGTTTTCCTATCAGCCAACGAACCCATGTTACACAGGTTAGTATCACAGTATTATAATTCTTTCCCTACCTTCTCAGTAATAGAAAGCCGCTAAAAATGAGTTTCTCTTGAGCTGGAGAAAGCTTAAATGTCCCCAGGTCTTAAATCGAAAAAAAGGCTCGCTCTTCTTTTATATAAATTGTGGCAAACTCGGGACAACCGTAACCCCTAGATTACACTAGACTAGACTAGACTATACGATTCTTCCTTTCCTGAGACATTTAACATACCTGTGGTTATGTCCTAGCCTTGGATTCTCCTCGGTATTGTAGCTCAGCTTGTTGTTATGGCTATCTTTTCATGAAGAAACCCAGTCCTGTTTTACTGATATCGCAGCTTTAAATTCAATTCTTTACTATATTATACTATGTTGTACTTTTCTAAGACGAAGACAATCCGCTTCAACTAGCCTTTAATCCATTACTCAAAAATTTAATGTACCTGTGGTTATGTCCAAGGTTTGGATTCTCCTCGCTGTTGTAGCTGAACTTGTTGTTATGGCTATCTTCTTATGAAGCACTCCAGTCCTCCTCTACTAATGTCCGTCCTTTAACTTCAATACTATAGTATACTATACTATGTAGCACTTTTTGTAAGAGGAAGGCAATCAGCTTCGACCAGCTTTTAACCCATTACTCAAACATTTAACGTACCTGTGGCTATGTCCTAGCTTCGGATTCTCCTAGCAGGTGTTGCTCAGCTTGTTGTTATGATTATCCATTCCAGTCCTGCTCTACTGATATCCCAGTATTGCAAATTCAACTATGAATCACTGGTGACCCTGCGATTGCTTGTGTCTTTCCAAAGGTCAGCTGGTGTCTTAGTAAAACTGAGTCTTGTGAGAAAAAATACTTGCAAACTTTTAAGACAACGTGGTGCTATATTTCAATATTCTGCAAAAATATTTTTAATACATTGACAATACGATAAAATTGTACTTATTTAACAACGTAACTATTTGTGAACTTATTAATATATCAATTTATTTACATATTTATTTATCTCCTTATTAATTTATCGTTTCTCAAGTTCTTAAAGAATTAATCAATGTTTCAGTGATTGAGATATTTAATTTCTTTGATTTATCTTTTATTGATTATCAATTATTCTTGTTTACTTTCAGTTATTAGGTATACTTTTATTAAGGTATCATTAAAAACGACCTGTCTACGACAATGCCGTAAGTAGACGCTCTTGATTGTGTTGGTGTGTCAACGGAAGACAGGACTGTACTGAAATACACTTGTATGGGCTTCAATGTGGACTTTTCGGAATAGCACTTCACTTGACTGGACGGGCCGCAATGCACTTGGTTGTTCCTAGCTTGACTGAGCAGGATTGCGTTGTGCTAGACTCAACAGCAGTTAGTTTAGTTTGTTCTGGACTGAACGGGACGGGACGGGACAGGACGGGACTGGGCTGAGCTGTTACAGATTGTACTTGACTGGACTAGACTCGACTGCTGTTGACTTATATGAATCTGGGCTATGCTGGATTGAAATGTACTTAGCCGAAAGGGAATGAATTTGAATTAGACTGGACGGGACTGGACTGAAAATATGTAACAATGGGTATCGTGTCAGTTTTTTTTAGTTTGTCCCATAATTGAATACTTACAGTAAATTGTCATCTGTAACCTTTCTGATGGGCTGTTGATTGGGCCTCGTTTGAAAACACTAGTTTTTCTCCACTGAAAACAGAAAACTGTTAAGAGAAAAAAAAGATGTTGAAATATTAAACACGTCATATTGCGAGACGTTGCCATGAAACTAATTAATCAAGAAACTACCTAAAAAGTTCTGTAAACAGAAAATTTCAGATAGTCTAGAAAAAAGGATAATTCTTACAAATGATTACATATTACCTATGAAGCGCTCGATGTGCTACTTGGTTTTGACGTGATTTGAAGTGAGCCACGAGGTCATGCTGAAAAGAAAAAATCTAACAACTTGTTGCAATTAAAACATGCCGGCCTTACCTCTTTCAGATGACCTGTAGTTCTGAACGGCCATAACTTTCTCCTACAACTGCTTTATGCAACGCATCATGGTTTTGCCATCAGCCAACGAAACCCATCTTAAAAAGGTTAGTATCACATTGTTATAATTCTTTACTTACCTTCTCAGTGATGCTAAGCCGCTGAAAATGAGGTTGTATTGAGCTGCAGAAAGTTAAAATGTCTGAAGCTCTTAAACTGAAAAAGGGCCCGCTCTTCTTTTATATGAATTCTGGCAGACTCGAGACAACCTTTACTACTACACCAGACTAAACTTCCTTTACTAAGACGTTTAACATACCCGTGGTTATGTCCTAGCTTTGGATTCTCCTTTCTGTTGTAACTCAGCTTGTTGTAATGGCTTTCTTTTCATGAAGCACTCCAGTCCTACTCTAATCCGAACTGAGCCACGAAATCATGCTGAAAATCTAACAAAACTTGTTGTAATCAAAACATGCGGGCCTTACCTCTTTCAATTTACCTGTAGTGCTGATCGACCATAACTTTTTCCTACAAGTGCTTTAGGCAACGCATCAGGGGTTTCCTATCAGTAAACGAACCCATCTTACACAGGTTAGTATCAAATTGTTATGATTATTTACTTACCTTCACAATGATGCATAGTCGCTGACAAGCTTCTCGTGAGTTGCAGAAAGTTAAATGTCTCAAGCTCTAAAATAGAAAAAAGGCTCGCTCTTTTATCTGAATTCTGGCAAACAAAAGACAACCTTAACTCCAACACTAGACTAGACTAGACTATACTAGACTATACTATACTATACTATACTATACTTCCTTCACAGAGACATTTTACATACCTGTGGTTATGTCCTAGCTTTGAATTCTCCTCTCTGTTGTAGCTCAGCTTGTTGTTATGGCTCTCTTTTTATAAAGCACACGAGTCCTGCTCTGATCCGAACTGAGCCACGAGGTCATGCTGAAAAAAGAAAAAAAAACTAACACAACTTGTTGCAATCAAAACATGTCGGCCTTACCTCTTTCAGTTGACCTGTAGTGCTGATCGACCATAACTTTTTCCTACAACTGCCTCAGGCAACGCATCAAGGTTTTCCTATCAGCCAACGAACCCATCCTACGCAGGTTAGTATCAAATTGTTATGATTATTTACTTATCTTCCCACTGATGCAAAGTCGCTGAAATGAGCTTCTCGTGAGTTGCAGAAAGTTAAAATGTCACAAGCTCTAAAATGGAAAAAAAGGCGCGCTCCTCTATTTTATTAATTCTGGCAGACTCGAGACAACCTTAACTCTTACGCTAGACTAGACTATACTTCCTTTACTGAGACATTTAACATACCTGTGGTTATGTCCTAGCTTTGGATTCTCCTCTCTGTTGTAGCTCAGCTTGTTGTTATGGCTATCTTTTCATGAAGCACTCCAGTCCTGCTCTACTGATATCTCTGCATTAAATTTAATATTATACTTTACTATATAGTAATTTTGTAAGAGGAACACAACCCGCTTCGACTAGTCTTTAATCCATTACTCAAAAACTTAACGTACCTGAGGTTATGTCCTAACTTTGGACTTTCCTCGTTGTTGTTGGTAGGCTTGTTGTTATGGCTATCTTATTACGAAGCACTCTCTCAGTCCTGCTCTACTCATATCTTAGCTTAAACTTCAATTAATCCGGAAGCCACCTAAACAGTTCTGCAAACAAAATTTCAGATAGTCTAGAAGAGAGAATAGTTCTTACAAATGATTACATATTACCTATGAAGCGCTCGATGTGCTTCTTGTTTATGACGTGATCCGAAGTGAGCCACGAGGTCCTACTAAAAAGAAAAAATATAACAAAACTTGTTGTAATCAAAACATGCCGGCGTTACCTCTTTCAGATGACCTGTGGTGCTGATCGACCACAACTTTTTCCTCCAACTGCTCTATGCAACGCATCAGGGTTTTCCTAGCAGTGAACTAGCCCATCTTACACAGGTTAGTATCGCATTGTTATAGTTCTTTACTTACCTTCTCAGTGATGCAAAGACGCTGAAAATGGGCTTATCTTTAGCTGCAGAAAGTTAAAATGTCTCAAGCTCTTAAATTGAAGAAAAGGCCCGCTCTTCTTTTATATTAATTCTGGCAAACTGGAGACGACGCTAGCTCCTACACTACACTACACTAAAGTATACTATACATCCATTACTCAGAAATTTAACATACCTGTAGTTATGTCCTAGCTTTAGATTCTCCTCGCTGTTGTAGCTAAGCTTCTTGTTACGGCCATCTTTTCGTGAAGCGCTCCAGCTCTGTTCTATCGATAATCCAGCTTTATATTTAATACTATATTAAACTGTGTAGTACTTTTCTAAGAGAAAGACAATCCGCTTCGAGTAGTTTTTAATCCATTACTCAGAAATTACACGTACCTGTTATTATGTCCTAGCTTTTAATCTCGCTGTTGTAGCTCACTATGTTGTAATGGCTATCTTTTTATTCAGTCCTTCTCTGATCCGAACTGAGCCACGAGGTCATGGAGAAAAGAAAAGATTTAAAAAAATTTGTTGCGATCAAAACATGCCGGCCTTAGCTCTTTCAGATGACCGGTAGTGCTGATCGATCACGACTTTTTCTTTCAACTGCTCTATGCAACGCATCAGGGTTTTCCTATCAGCCAACGAACCCATCTTACAAAGATTAGTATCGCAGTATTATAATTCTTCACCTACCTTTTCAGTGATGGAAAGCCGTTGAAAATGAGCTGCAGAAAGTTAAATTGTCTGAAGCTCTTAAATCGAGAAAAAGGCGCCCTCTTCTTTTATATTATATCTGGCAAACTCAAGACAACCTTAACTCTTAAACTAGACTAGACTAGACTAGACTAGACTATACTTCCTTTACTGAGACATTTAACATACCTATGGTTATTGTTCTAGCCTTGGATTCTTCTCGCTGTCGTAGCTCACCTTTTTGTTATGGCTATCTTTTCATGAAGCACTCCAATCCTGTTTTACTGATATCCTAGATTTACATTCAATTGTTTACTGTACTATACTATGTAGTACTTTTCTGCTTCGACTAGCCTCTAATCCATTACTCAGAAATTAAATGCACCTGTGGCTATGTCCTAGCTTTGGATTCTTCTCGCGGTTGTAGCTTACCTTGTGGTTGTGGGTATCTTTTAATGAAGTACTCCAGTCCTGCTCTGATCCAAACTGAGCCACGCAGTCATGCTGAAAAGAAAAAATATAATAAAACTTGTTGCAATCAAAACCTGCCGGCCATACCTCTTTCAGATGACCTGTAGTGCTGATCGACCAAGATTTTTTCCTCCAACTGCTCAATGCAACGCATCAGGGTTTTCCTATCAATCAACGAACCCATGTTACTCAGGTTAGTATCACATTGTTGTAATTCTTGTTGCAATCAAAACATGCCGGCCTTACCTCTTTCAGATGACCTGTAGTGCTGAACGACCAGAACTTTCTCCTACAACTACTTTATGCAACGCATCAGGGTTTGCTATCAGCCAACGAACCCATCTTACAAAGGTTAGTATCACATTGTTATAATTCTTTACTTACCTTCTCAGTGATGCTAAGCCGCTGAAAATGAGCTCTTCTTGAGCCACAGAAAGTTAAAATGTCTAAAGCTCTTAAACCGAAAAAAGGGCCCGCTGTTCTTTTATATTAATTCAGGCAAACTCGAGACAAACCTTGTCTCCTACACTAGACTATACTATACTATACTATATTATACTTCCTTTACTAGACATTTAACATACCTGTGGTTATGTCCTAGTCTTTGATTCTCCTTCCTGTTGTATCTCAGCTTGTTATTATGGCTATATTTTCACGAAGCACTCCACTCCTGTTTTACTAATCTCCCAGCCTTGGATTCAATACCTTACTATAGTATACTATGTAGTACTTTTCTAAGAGGAAGACAATCCGCTTTGACTAGCCTTCAATCCACTACTAAGTAATGTAACGTACCTGTGCTCATGTCCTAGCTTTGGATTCTTCTTGCAGCTGTTGCTTACAGCTGACTGACTGACCATCACTAAGGACGTCTTGGTAAAACTTAGTCTTGTGAGAAAAAATGCTTGCAAACCGTCAAGACAGCGTGGTGCTATATTTTAATATTCTGCAAAAACATTTTAAACACATTGACCATACGATAAAATTGTATTCAGTTAATAAAGTAAGTATTTCTTAAGTTATTTATATATCAATTTATTTACATATTTATTCATCTCCCTACTAATTCATCATTTATTTAGTTCTTCAAGAATTAATCAATGTTTTCAGTGATTGAGACATATATTTTATTTCTTTATTTTATGTTTTATTGATTATCAGTTATTCTTGTTTATTTTTAAGTTATCAGGTAAAGTTTTTATTAAGGTATCATTAAAAAAGACTTGTCTACGACAATGCCGTAAGTAGACGCTCTTGATTGTGTTGGTGTCACAACTAAAGACAACACAGGACTGAAATACACTTGTATGGGCTTAAATGTGGGCTTTTCCGAATAGCACCTCACTTGACAGGACGGGCCGCAATGCACTTGGCTGTTCCTAACTTGACTGAGCAGGACTGCGTTGTGCTAGACTCAACGGCAGTTAGTTGTTCTCAACTGGACGAAACGGAAATGGGCTGAGGTGTTACGGATTGCACTGCTCTGCACTGCACTTGACTGGACTAGACTCGATTGCTGTTGACTTATATGGACCTGGGCTATCCTAGATTGAAATGTACTTAGGTGGAAGGGGAGTGAATGGAATTGGACGGGAACCAATAGATTTCAACGGGACGGGACTGGAATGGACGGGACGGGATGGGACCAGACTGGACCGGATTAAACTGGACTGGAGTACACGTTAGCGGAGTGGACTGGACCGCACTGGACTGAGCCGGACAGCATTTCAGAAGACTGAACTGGACGGCACTGTACCTAACTGGACTGTCTTTGCTTGAGCTTGACTTCACCAGACTGCACTACACTGCATTACCCTGGATTGAACTGGAAAGTACCATACAGGACAGTCAGTTCACTGCACCTCGCTAGACTGATCTGCATTGCACGTTTTTCAATGAAACTGACAGACTGTACTGCGCTGCACGTGAATGTACTTCATTGGACTAGAGCACACAGGATAGCTTTGCACAGCGCTGGAAGTAAGTTAAAAG
Source organism: Pocillopora verrucosa (assembly GCF_036669915.1). Lineage (NCBI taxonomy): Eukaryota > Metazoa > Cnidaria > Anthozoa > Scleractinia > Pocilloporidae > Pocillopora > Pocillopora verrucosa. Next base: position 24,894,173 of record NC_089318.1, on the reverse strand, counting down.
AATTGTTCTGGATTGCATAAACTGCAATGGAGTTGATGGCAATACATTAATCTGCACTTGACTTTTATGCAAAAGACTACGAATAAAGAGGGATGATATACCGATGTTTTGAGAAAAGATCAGCTAAATAAATATTATATTATGAAGCTAGTTTCAGTTTCAATCATTCAAGACAATTCGTGGTTTTGAGCATACGAAATATGTAACAGTGGATATCGTGTTAGTTGTCCTTGAATTGTCCCATAACTGAATACTTACAGTAAATCGTCATCTGTGACCTTTCTGAGGGGCTGCTGATTAGGTCTTGTTTTAGAACACTATTTTCTTCACTGAAAACGGAAAACTGTTCAGAGAAAAAAAGGTGTTGAAATATTAAACACGTCACATAGTGAGTAGTGAAACGTTGTCACTAAAGCAATTAATAAGGAAAGCACCTAAAAAGCTCTGTAAACAGAAATTTCAGATAGTCTAAAAGAAAGAATAATTCTTACAAATGATTACATATTACCTATGCAGCGCTCGATGTGCTACTTGTTTATGATGTGATCCAAAGGGAGCCACGAGGTCATGCTGAAAAAAAAAATATGACAACTTGTTGCAATCAAAACATGCCGGCCTTACCTCTTTCAGATAACCTGTAGTGCTGATCAACCATAACTTTTTCCTCTAACTCCTCTATGCAACGTATCAGAGTTTTCTTATAAGCTAACGAACCCACCGACCTTCCCTCCTCTACTAGACTAAACTAACATCTAACATACGTGTATTCCTAGCTTTGGATTCTCCACGCTGTTGTAGCTCAGCTTGTTGTTTTGGGCATTTTTTCGCGAAGCAGTCTAGTCCTGCTCTACCGATATTCCAGTTTTAAATTCAATACTATATTGTACTATGTAGCACTTTTCTAAGAGGAAGACAATCCGCTCCGACTAACTTTTAATCCACTACTTAGAAATTTAACATACCTGTGGTTATGTCCTAGCTTTGGATTCTCCTCACTGTTGTAGCTCAGCTTGTTGTTATGGCTCTCTTTTTATGAAGCACTCCAGTCCTGCTCTGATCCGAACTGAGGCACGAGGTCATGCTCAAAAGAAAAAATCTGACAAAACTTGCTGCAATGGAAACATGCCGGCCTTACCTCTTTCAGATGACCTGAAGTGCTGATCGACCATAACTTTTTCCTCTAACTGCTCTATGCAACGCATCAGGGTTTTTTTTATCAGCCAATAATCCCACGTTACACAGGTTAGTATCACAGTATTATAATTCTTTACCTACCTTCTCATTGATGGACAGCCGCTAAAAATGAGCTTATCTTGAGCTGGAGAAAGTTAAAATGCCTTAAGGTCTTAAATCGAAAAAAGGCGCGCTCTTCTGGCAAACTTGTGACAACCTAAACTCCTACACCTGACTAGACTAGACTGTACTTCCTTTCCTGAGACACTTAACATACCTCTGGTTACTTCTTAGCCTTGGATTCTCCTCGCTGTTGTACCTCAGCTTGTTGTTATGGCTATCTTTTCCTGAAGAACTCCAGTCCTGTTTTACTGATAGCCCAGCTATAAATTCAATTCGTTACCGGTAATACACTATGTAGTACTTTTTCTGTTTCGACTAGCCCGTTATCCATTACTCAGAAATTTAACGTACCTGTGGCTATGTCCTAGCTTTGGATTCTCCACGCTGTTTTACCTTAGCTTGTGGTTGTCGCTATCTTTTTATGAAGCACTCCAGTTCTGCTCCGATCCAAAGTGAGCCACGAGGTGATGCTTAAAATTTGCAATCAAAACCTGCCGGCCTTGCTTCTTTCAGATGACCTGTAGGGCTGATCGACCATAACATTTTCCTACAACTGCTTTATGCAACGCATCAGGGTTTTTCTATCAGTTAACGAACATATGTCATACAGGTTAGTATCACATTGTTATAATTCTTTACTTACCTTCTCAGTGATGAAAGCCGCCTAAAATGAGCTTACCTTGAGCCGCAGAAAGTTAAAATGTCTGAAGCTCTTAAATCGAAAAAAAAAAAAACCCGCTCTTTTCTTATATTAATCCTGGCAAACTCGAGACAACCGTAACTCCTAGATTACACTATTCTAGACTAGACTATACTATGCTATGCTTCCTTTCCTGAGACATTAACATACCTGTAGTTATGCCCTAGCCTTGGATTCTCCTCGGTATTGTAGCTCAGCTTGTTGTTATGGCTATCTTTTCATGAAGAACTCCAGTCCTGTTTTACTGATATCGCAGTTTAGAATTTAATTCTATACTATACTATACTATATTCTACTTTTCTAAGAGGAAGGCAATCCTCTTCATCTAGCCTTTAACCCATTACTCAGAAATTTAACGTTGTTGTGGTGATGTCCTAGGTTTGAATTCTCCTCGCTGTTGTACCACAACTTGTTGTTATGGCTATCCTCTTATGAAGCACTTCAGTCCTCCCCTACTAATATCCGTCCTTTAACTTCAATACTATAGTATACTATATACTATATGTAGCACTTTTTGTAAGAGGAAGACAATCCGCTTCGACTTGCTTTTAATCAATTACTTAAACATCTAACGTACCTGTGGTTATGTCCTAGCTTCGGATTCTCCTCGCAGGTGTTGCTCAGCTTGTTGTTATGATTATCTATTCCAGTCCTGCTCTACTGATATCCCAGTGTTTCAAATTAAACCATGAATCAGTAGTGACCTCGTGATTGCACGTGTCTTTCCAAAGGTGAGCTGGTGTCTTGGGAAAACCGAGTCTTTTGAGAAAAAATACTTGCAAACTTTTAAGACAACGTGGTGCTATCTTTTAATATTCTGTAAAAATATTGTCTATACATAGACCATAAGATAAAATTGTATTTATTTAACAACGTAACTACTTCTGAACTTATTAATATATCAGTTTATTTACATATTTATTTATCTCCCTATTTATTCATCATTTCTTTTGTTCTTCAAGAATTAATTAATGTTTTCAGTGATTGAGATATATATTTTATTTCTTTATTTTATCTTTGATTGATTATCAATTATTCTTGTTTACTTTTCAGTTATTAGGTATACTTTTATTAAAGGTATCATTAAAAAAGACCTGTCTACGACAATGCCGCAAGTAGACGCTCTTGATTGTGTTAGTGTCACAACTGAAGACAACAGAGGACTGAAATACGCTTGTAGGGGCTTCAATGTGGACTTTTCCGAATAGTACTTCACTTGACTGGACGGGCCGCAATGCACTTGGCTGTTCCTAACTTGACTGAGCAGGGCTGCATTGTGGTAGACTCAACGGCAGTTAGTTGTTTTGGATGGGACGGGACGGGGCAGAGCTGCTACGGATTGCACTGCTCTGCACTGCACTTGACTAGACTAGACTAGACTGTTCTGGATTGCCTGAACTGCAATGGAGTAGATGGCAATACATTAATCTAAACTCGACTTACATGCAAAAAGACTGCTAATAAAGACTGATAATATAATGATGTTTTAAGAAAACATCAAAGAAATAAAAATTATATTATGAAGCTAGTTTCAGTTTCAATTATTCAAGACAATTCGTGTTTTGAGCATACGAAATATGTAACAATGGGTATCGTGTTAGTTTTCCTTATTTTGTCCTATAATTGAATACTTACAGTTAATCGTCATCTGTGATTAGGCCTCAATCGTCATGGGCTGCTGATGCGGCCTCAATCGTCATGGGCTGCTGATTAGGCCTTGTTTGAAAACACTAGTTTTTCTCCACTTAAAACAGAAAACTGTTCAGAGAAAAAAAGAGGTTGAAATATGAAACACGTCACATTGTGAAACGTTGTCATTAAACTTATTAATCAGGAAACTACCTAAAAAGTTCTGTAAACAGAAAATTTCAGATTGTCTAGAAGAAAGAATAATTCTTACAAATGATTACATATTACCTATGAAGCCCTCGATGTGCTATTTGGTTTTGACGTGATTTGAAGTGAGCCACGAAGTCATGCTTAAAAGAAAAAAATCCAACAACCTGTTGCAATCAAAATATGCCGGCCTTACCTCTTTCAGATGACCTGTAGTGCTGAACGACCATAATTTTTTCTTCCAACTGCTTTAGGCAACGTATCAGAGTTTTCCTATCAGTAAACGAACTCATATTACACAGGTTAGTATCAAATTGTTATGATTATTTACTTACCTTCTCAGTGATGCAAAGTCGCTGAAATGAGTTTATCGAAAGTTGTAGATAGTTAAATGTCTCAAGCTCTAAAATAGAAAAAAAAAGTACGTTCTTCTTTTATGTCAATTGTGGCAAACTCGAGACAATAATGACTCTTAGACTATACTATAGTATAATTCCTTTACTGAGACATTTAAGATACCTGTGGTTATGTCCTAGTTTTGGATTCTCCTCTGTGTTGTAGCTCAGCTTGTTGTTATGACTCTCTTCTTATGAAGCACTCCAGTCCTGCTCTGATCCGAACTGAGCCACGAGATCATGATGAAAAAAAAAAAATCTAAAAAAAACTTTTTGCGATCAAAACATGCTGGCCTTACCTCTTTCAGATGACCTGTAGTGCTGATGGACCATAATTTTTTTCTTAGAACTGCTTTAGGCAACGCATCAGGGTTTTCCTATCAGTGAGCGAACCCATCTTACACAAGTTAGTATCAAATTGTTATGATTATTTACTTACCTTCTCAGTGATGCAAAGTCGCTGGAATGAGCTTATCGTGAGTTGCAGAAAGTTAAAATGTCTCGAGCTCCAGAATGGAAAAAAAAGCGCGCTGTTCTTTTTTATTAATTCTAGCAAACCCGAGACAACCTTAACTCTTAGACTAGACTAGAATAGACTATATTATACTTCATTTACTGAGACATTTAACATACCTGTGGTTATGTCCAAGCTTTGAATTCTTCTCTTTGTTGTCGCTCAGCTTCTTGTTATGGCTCTCTTTTTATGAAGCACTCCAGTCCTGCTCTGATCCGAACTGAGCCACGAGATCATGCTGAAGAAAAAAAAAATGTAACAAAACTTGTTGCAATGGAAACATGCCGGCCATACCTCTTTCAGATGACCTGTAGTGCTGATGGACCATATCTTTTTCCTCCAGTTGCTTCTTAACGCATCAGGGTTTTCCTATCAGTGAACGAACTTATATTACACAGGTTAGTATCAAATTGTTATGATTATTTACTTACCTTCTCAGTGATGCAAAGTCGCCGAAATGAGCTTATCGTGAGTTGCTGAAAGTTAAAATGCCTCAAGCTATAAAATGGAAAAAAAGACACGGTCTTCTATATTAATTCTGGCAAACTTGAGACAACCTTAACTCTTAGACTAGACTAGACTAGAGTATACTTCTTTTACTGAGACATTTAACATACCTGTTAAAGGTATTAGACAATCTTAACTCTTAGACTAGACTAGACTATAGTATACTTCCTTTACTGAGACATTTAACATACCTGTGGTTATGCCAAGCTTTGGATTCTCCTCTCTGTTGTAGCTCAGCTTTTTGTTATGGCTCTCTTTTTATGAAGCACTCCAGTCCTGCTCTGATCCGAACTGAGCCCATAAGGTCATGATGAAAAAAAAAAAGATCTAACAAAACTTGTTGCAATAGAAACATGCCGGCCTTACCTCTTTCAGATGACATGTAGTGCTGATCGACCATAAATTTTCCTAGAACTGCTTTAGGCAACGCATCGCGGTTTCCTATCAGTGAACGAACCCATCTTGCACAGGTTAGTACTAAATTGTTATGATCACCATCTCAGTGATGCAAAGCCGCTGAAATGAACTTATCGTGAGTTGCAGAAAGTTAAAATGTCTCAAGCTCTAAGATAGAAAAAAAAGGCGCGCTCTTCTTCTATTTAAATTCTGGCAAACTCGAGAGAACCTTAACTCCTTCACTAGTCTAAAGTAGACTATAGTATACTTCCACGAAGTCACTCTGAAGAAAAAGAAAAACCTGACAGAACTTGTTACAATCAAAACATGCCGGCCTTACCTCTTTCAGATGACCTGTAGTGATGATCGACCATAACTTTTTCCTACAACTGCTTTAGGCCACGCATCAGGGTTTTCCCATTAGCGAACGAACCCATCTTACTCAGGTTAGTATCAAATTGTTATGATTATTTACTTACCTTCTAAGTGATGCAAAGTCGCTGAAATGAGCTTATCGTAATTTGCAGAAAGTTAAAATGTCTCAAGCTCTAAAATGGAAAAAAAGGCACGCTCCTCTTTTATATTAATTCTGGCAAACTTAAGACAACCTTTACTAAAAGACTAGACTAGACTATAGTATACTTCCTTTACTGAGACATTTAACATACCTGTGGTTATGTCCTAGATTTGAATTGTCATCGCCGTTGTAGCTCAGCTTTTTGTTATAGCTATCTTTTCATGAAGCACTCTAGTCCTGTTCTACTGACATTCCAGCTTTAAATTCAATATTTTGCTATACTATACTATGTAGCACTTTTGTAAGAGGAAGAAATCCGCTTCAACTAGCCTATAAATTATTATTCAGACATTAAACGTACCTGTGGTTATGTCCTAGCTTTGGATTCTCCTCGCTGTTGTAGCTCAGCTTGTTGTTATGACTATCTTCTAATGAAGCAATCTAGTCCTCCTCTACTGATATCCGTGCTTTAACTTTAATACTATACTACAATATGTAGTTCTTTTTGTAAGAGGAAGACAATCCGCTTCGAGTAGCTTTTAATCCACTACTCAGAAATTTAACGTACCTCTGCTTATGTCCTAGCCTTGAATTTTCCTTGCAGCTGGTTCTCAGTTTGTTGTTATGATTATCCATTCCAGTTCTGCTCTACTGGTATTCCAGTGTTGCAAATTGAGCCATAAACCACTAGCGACCCTGTGATTGCTTGTGTCTTTCTAAAGGTCAGCTGATGTCTTGGTAAAACTTAGTCTTGTGAGAAAAGATACTTGCAAACCTTCAAGACCACTTGGTACCGTATTTTAATAATCTGCAAAAATATTGTTAATACATAGACCATGCGATAAAATTGTATTTATTTAACAACGTAACTATTTCTCAACCTATTTATAAATCAATTTATTTACATATTTATTGATCTCCCTATCAATTCATCATTTCTTTAGTTCTTCAAGAATTAATCAATGTTATCAGTTATTGAGATATATTTATTTCTTTATTTTATCTTATATTGATTATCAATTATTTTTGTTTGTTTTTAAGCTATTAGGTACACTTTTGTTAAAATTAAAGTCCAAGTGACCGGTCTAAGTGGCCCAAGGTATCATTGAAAAGGACCTTTCTACGACAATGTAAGTAGACGCTCTTCCTTGTGTTGGTGTGACAACTGAAGACAACACTTGACTGAAATACACTTGCATGGGCTTAAATGTGGGCTTTTCGGAATAGCACTTCACTTGACTGGACGGGCCGCAATGCACGTGGTTGTTCCTAACTCGATTGAGCAGGACTGTGGTGTCCTGAACTCGGTGGCATTTAGTTGTTCACGACTGGACGGGACGGGACTGGGCTGAGCTCTTACGGATTGCACGGCTCTGCACTGCACTGCACTCGACTGGACTACACTTGACTGCTATTGACTTATATGGACCTGGCCTACGCTGGATTGAAATGTACTTGGCTGGAAGGGAATGAATTGGAATTGGATGGGTGCAGATTCCACCGAATGGACTGGACCGCGCGTCAGTGGAGTGGACCGGACTGGACTGAGCCGGACAGCACTTCAGAAGACTGAAATGGACGGCATGCACTTCACTAGACTGGACTGTCTTACTCTGAGCTTGACTTCACCAGACTGCACTACATTGCACTACCCTGGATTGAACTGGAAAGTACCATACAGGACAGTCACTGCACCTCGCTATACTGATCTGCACTGAACTGCATTCTACGTTTCCAAATGAAACTGATAAAGACTGTACTGCACTGTACATGAATGTACTCCACTGGACTCCTCTAGACCACACAGGATAGCTTAGCACAGCACTAAAAGCAAGTTAAAAGGATTGTTCCGGATTACCGAAACTGCAATGGAGTAGATGGCATTACATTAATCTACACTTGACTTACTTGCAAAAAGACTGCTAATAAAGACTGATAATATAATGATCTTTTGAGAAAACATCAACGAAATAAATATTATATTATGAAGCTAGTTTCAGTTTCAATTATTTAAGACAATTCGTGTTTTGAGCATACGAAATACGTAACAATGGGTATCGTGTTAGTTGTCCTTAATTTGTCCCATAACTGAATACTTACAGTTAGTCGTCATCTGTCACCTTTCTGATGGACTGCTGATTGGGCCTTGTTTGAAAAGACTAGTTTTTCTCCACTGAAAACAGAAAACTGTTAAGAGAAAAAAGGTGTTGAAATATTAAACACGTCACATTGTGAAACGTTGTCATTAAACCAATTAATCAGGAAACCACCTAAAAAGTTCTGTAAACAGAAAATTTCAGATAGTCTAGAAGAAAGAATAATTCTTACAAATGATAATAATAATAATTATTTATTACTTATATAGCGCGAAATACATGTAGATATAATCTAATGCGCTAAAATATTACCTATGAAGTGCTCGATGTGCTTCTTGTTTATGACGTGATCCGAAGTGAGCCACGAGGTCATGCTGAAAAGAAAAAAATCGAACAACTTGTTGTAAGCAAAACATGCTGGGCTTACCTCTTTCAGATGACCTGTAGTGCTGATCGACCATAACTTTTTCCTCCAACTGCTCTATGCCACGGATCAGGGTTTTCCTACGAAGCCAACGAACCTATCTTACACAAGTTAGTAACACATTGTTATAATTCTTTACTTACCTTCTCAGTGATGCAAAGCCGCTAAAAATGGGCTTCTCTTGAGCTGCAGAAATTTAAAATGTCCCACTCTCTTAAATCGTAAAAAAGGCCTGCCCTTTCCTTTATATTAATTCTGGCAAACTCGAGACGACGTTAGCTCCTCTACTTGACTAGACCCAACTATACTATACTTCCATTACTCAGAAATCTAACATACCTGTAGTTATGTCCTAGCTTTGGATTCTCCACGCTGTTGTAGCTCAGCATGTTGTTATGGCCATTTTTTCGCGGTCCTTCTCTACCGATATCCCATCTTTAAATTCAGTACGATACTATACTGTACTATGTAGTACTTTTGTAAGAGGAAGATAATCCGCTTCGAATAGCCAATAATCTATTACTCAGAAATTTAACGTAGCTGTGGCTATGTCCTAGCGTTGGATTCTCCTCGCTGTTGTAGCTCAGCTTGTTGTTATGGCTCTCTTTTTATGACGCACTCCAGTCCTGCTCTGATCCGAACTGAGCCACGAGATCATGGTGAAAAGAAAAAATCTGACAAAACTTGTTATAATCGAAACATGCCGGCCTTACCTCTTTCAGATGACCTGTGGTGCTGATGGACCATAAATTTTTCCTCCAGCTGCATCTCAACGCATCAGGGTTTTCCTATTAGTGAATGAACCCATCTTACACAGGTTAGTATCACATTGTTATGATTATTTACTTACCTTCTAAGTGATGCAAAGCCCTGCAATGAGCTTATCTTGAGTTGCAGAAAGTTAAAATATCTCAAGCTCTAAAATGGAAAAAAAGGCCCGCTCTTCTTTTATATCAACTCTGGCAAAGTCGAGACAACCTTAACTCCTACAGTAGACTAGACACTAAAAATGGACTTATCTTGAGCTGCAGAAATTTAAAATGTCTCAAGCTCTTAAATTGAAGGAAAGGCTCGCTCTTCTTTCATATTAATTCTGGCAAACTCGAGACGACGTTAGCTCCTACACTGGACTAAACTAAAGTATACTATATATCCATTACTCAGAAATTTAACATACCTGTAGTTATGTCCTAGCTTTGGATTCTCCTCGCTGTTGTAGCTCAGCTTGTTGTTACGGCCATCTCTTCGTGAAGCACTCCAGTCCTCCTCTACTGATATTCCAGCCTTAACTTCAATACTACACTATACGATGTAGTAGTTTTGCAAGAGGAAGACAATCCGCTTCGACTAGCCTTTAATCCATTACTCAGAAATTTAAATGTCCTAGTTTTAGATTCTCCTCGCAGCTGTTGCTCAGCTTGTTGTTATGATTATCCATTCCAGTCCTACTTTACTGATATCCCAGTGTTGCAAATTCAGCCATGAATAACTAGCGACCTTGTGATTGCTGGTGTCTTTCCAAAGGTCAGCTGGTGTCTTAGGAAAACTGAGTCTTGTGAGAAAAAATACTTGCAAACTTTTAAGACAACGTGGTACTGTATTTTAATATTCTGCAAAAAGATTGTCGATACATAGACCATACAATAAAATTGTATTTATTTATTTATCAATTTATCTATTAATAAACTTTATATATCAGTTTATTTATATATTATTGATCTTCCTATTTAACTCATCATTTCTTTAGTTCTTTAAGAATTAATCAATGTCATTAGTTATTAATTTATCTTTTAGTGATCAATTGTTTTTGTTTATTTCAAATTATCATGTTTACTCTTATCACATTATTAAGAGAAGAAACTCATCTTAGACAGATCAATGTCAAAATTATAATAATTCTTCACTTACCGTCTCAGTGATGCACAGCCCCTGAAAACGGGCGTATGTTGATCCGCAGGTATGGGAAATTCAAAGTAAAAATGTTGAAAAGTTTTGGCGAGTCCCCGAAAATGGACAAAGTTAAGTTTTGAAATCCTTTGCACTCGTCAATGGATGACTATCGCTAAATGTAAGACAACCAATCAATCCCTTCGAAAATGGGCGAACGCACAGTTAACACCAAGGTGACTTTGCTTCTGGGCTTTTTCATTGGCGAATTGGAAAGTCATTGTAACAATCCAGTTCACGATTCGAGCAAATGCCCCGAAATTGGCAACTCAAGCCTCCGAAAATAGGTCAGTATAAAGCTCCTGCAGTTGAAATTGCGTTAGTGAGATCAGAAAATAGTTTCTTAATAAAGAAAAGACACGACGCTCGAATCTTAATTGAATTCTCGAGACAGAAATTTACACTGGGCGCCGCGGAAAATAAATCTCAAATTTGTGTATCCCAAAAATTAAGAAAAGAACACAGAGACAATCGGGTCAAGCATTTAATTTAAATACCACATAACATCAATAAATTAACTGAGATTTTTCGAAATTACTTCACAGAACCCAGCAGGAGGGGACGCGCACCTTAGACGAAGAATTGGGCGTCCACAAAACTCCGAATGTTCCGTGTCAGTAATACCGACACCTTGATAATTTGAACACCCATAGTGTCCCAGACGATGCTTTCATTTTTATATCAACTTGCTAACAATTCTCAGTAGTTTCCCATTGCCTTTGTATTCCGAACTGAAAATCCGAACAAGTTTTGAAAGGCCGAACGAGAAGCCGAAGTGAAATTCGAACCGAAGGTGAAGGCGAACTCCCAAAGAAACCCGATCTTAATTTTTATCAATGCATGCATAATCTTCTCTCAAAGGCTAATTCTCAATTCTAATTTGCTGTCATAGCTGAATTGCTTAAATCCGATTTCCAATCATAACGTTAAAATCTGGTTGAACCTTCGAGGCAAACTTTTTTCGACTTAAACAGTCTTACTCGATCACAGTGTTTAAGATCCTCTCAATCAAGTTAAACTGAAAATGTAATCGGTCGCAGTCGAAGTAACAGTGGGGGAAGACATGCGCTAAAGTCGATGAGGAACTGATGAACACAGAAAGACCTGTTGATGAAGAGCCGAAGTATAAACGAAGCCGATATTGTGATAACCTAAAGAAGCGACGAAGAAGAAACGATCCAAACCGAAAATATGCCGAACAGTATTCGATTGAAAGAAAAAACCTAGAGAAGAAGATTTGGAGGGAGGACCTCGCCCAACCTCAAGGGACCCGCAAACTAAGCTTTAACTACTTTGAGCCGAATGAGAAGTGAGACGACTTTTAGCAGAATTTGGATTTTATGGTTTGACCAGTGCACTATCTATTAACCCTTTTTTCATTCCAACTCATAAAGAATCTTACTAACCAGCTGGACATCAGCGTCTTCTCACTGTTCTGTTCCCAGCCTCCGCGTATACAGCAGAATAGAAGAGAAGAAAAAACCCAATAAAGCGTCGGCCCTTTTTTTCACCACGCTTTCCCATCCATAAGCGAGTTATACCGGTAGCGAGAGTCAGCACTTGTCTTGTGATGATGGACTGGACCATATGGAAAGGAATAGCGAGGACTGGAGCGGGTCGTAATGGACTGCATGGAGCTGGACGCTGATTTTTGGACTAAATGCACAATGAACTGGACTCTTCTGAAATGAAGTGAGAGGGACTTAGGTTAAGTGATCTGGATTAGCTGCACTAGAATGGACTGAGCGGTGTTTGGACTGGAGTGTGTCGTACAAGTCTAAATGAGAAAGATATTGTGGATATTCAGGTGAAATAAATGATACGTAAAAACATCGTGGCCCCTCGTGAAGGGGAAAACATTGCAAAATAATCATATTCTGAGTTCGCAACCATTACACATGTCAGAAGACCTGAATAGGAATTTTCTGTTAGACACTTTTTACTGAAACATTGCAAAACTTGGTTGGTCAACATGCGATAAATTTAAGTCATTTTTCCAGAGTAATCTTCGGGAGAAACAAGATTGGAAAAACTGTTCCCTTCACATCTTTACATCAGCGTTTTTATTTTCAATTCTCTTCTCTATACATTTCTTAAGAAGAACGTGTTTAACCATCATGAGCTTCGTTTGTTGGTGATTATTTCATTTCTTCTTTTGTGTGTGACCTTAATTTGTGATTAAGGGGTGATAATATAACGAGAAATTAAATGTCAGTAATCCCTCGGTTTTCAAGATTACCAAAAAAAATTACTTTTGTGTGAGAACGAAGCCCCCTTCATATTGTCAAATATCAGTTTCATCTGGAGTCATGGTGAGTAACCATCGAGGCGCACCTTAATTTTCCCTTGCGAAATTTGGAAAATCTTTTGAAGAGTAAAATTAAATTTAAACATTTGCAGGTTATCGCTTCATTTAAAGCTTAGAAAAGAAGCAAACAAACAGGCAAGTTAAATCTTATGGCTTATTATAATACTTTAGTCTAAAATATCAGAAATTTACAAACCTTTGATTAAAAACCGTACCACTGACATTTTTACCATTCAGATGTTTCGATTAAAAAGAAAAAAAAACAGAAGTGTGAACTTAATTTTTCACTTTTCATAACGAGCGGTCTACTCTTGAAGTCTAAGAAGTGATTAAAATGTAACTTCTCCCTATATTATTTATACGTTATCCAGTAAACAGAAGGTGAGAATATTCAAATTTATCTCTTAGATGTTGTTATCTTCATATGATATCAAATTCTTGTAACTACTTGGAAGGACATATTTGGCAGCTAAAGGGGAGAATTGACGATCTGATATTGGAATTTAAGGGTCGAGACGAAGGAAATTCTCGGAATCTGCCTAGAAAGTCGATCGAAATATTTCCTTAATTCACTCGTCATCTCTATATTACGCACAATGTTTAAAACTAGTGCCTCTATGAACAAGCTTTAGATATACTCACTATCAAAATTAATATGCATTACTCAAAACACCGAGTTTCGCTTCAAACTTGTAACTAATCAAAATTTAAGAGCACGAACCACACTTTCTCTTAATTGTTAACGTGGAATTTCAGCAAAGAAGACGAAAGATTAGAAATGGTACTCTGCGCGGTAAAGTTTCCGCACAGCCCCGTGCCATTGTAAAACAAATCTGTTTTCCCAATGGAAATGTATTGTTTTTGTAATTGTTTTCTCTGTTCAAGAACTGAATGCATAATGTAAGATGGGACTGTGCGGAAATTTTACCCTCGGCGCGACAACAGTTTCAAAGAAGAATTTAAAAGAAGCCAATTTTGCAAAAAAAAAATACGCAATAGAATTTCTACTGCTAAGTTATTGACAGCTTCTGGGCGGAAATACGAGCGACTGGAAAGAATTAAAGGATTTAATAAAACGAAGCTTCGTCCTGGAGCCCTTCTTGAATTTGTAAATGGCTCAGCTGCTTTTAGAATTAGTTTACACAGTTTTACTTGTTTCTATAAGCGTCGATAAACACTTACCTGCTTCCGTTCGTTGCCAGAAATGATACGTGATGTTAAGTTTGACAAAACGAGAAACGAAAGAGGGCTTCCAAGGGAGAAAACACTGTGTAAGGGCAAAAATTGTGACAAGAATTGATCACTGACGTAGAATTTCTCTAAGCTTGTGATAATTTCAAAAGTGCGCCTTTTAAACCTTATGCGTGCACGTGGGTTGTTGAGCTCTTCCCTGAATGGCTCGTCTAACTGCACGGGTTTTTAGCGCGCACGATTTTTCTAATTAGCACTATTCATTAGAGGCACATTTTGTTGTGGTAAACGCAAACGGCAAATTAACATCTGCGTTCCCTCATTTTTCTTCCAAGACAAAATACAAAAGGGCCTCGCAAGAGTTACTGCGGTATTCCCACTTAGTGATTTCTTTCCTTTTACGTTGCTAATTACATTTTTGTGTTTTTGCACGCACATTTTTCTTATTGTTTTCGCATTCTTTTCACTCACGGCGATTTGTATTCTGTTAGATTTTTTCGCATAATTCTGCTTTGTTTAATTTCATTCGTAAAAGTCTCTCAGAAAAAAATTGAACATTGGAGTATCAGAGTGCATTAGGTTAACATCGATTCCTTCGCCACTATCATCGTTTAGTTTTTCCGTCCTTCATGCTCGCAAGTGATACAACGTTTGTAAGTGTCTTTCCTTGTCCGATTGCAGTTCCTCTGTTGTTTTGCGTTTTCCTATTCCTTCTACTTTGCAGTAACTTGTAACTATTTGTTCCTTTTAGCAACCATGATCAACCGTAATGTAAATAAATCTTAAAGTGTTCGCATGTTGAAACCTGACTTTGTTGGCAGTCACACAAAGAGTACAAAAGTTTTGCACAAAATGCAGAAACTGAAAGGGAAGTAACAAAACTTCAATTTTTGTCGTAGTCGTTTGTCGTGGGTTATTGAGCTCTTCCTTGAATGACTCGTCTAACTGCACGGGTTTTTAGCGCGCACGATTTTTCTAATTAGCACCATCCATTAGAGGCACATTTTATTATGTAACGCAAACGGCAAATTAACATCTGGGTTCTCCCATTTTTCTTCCAAGACGAAAAACAGAAGGGTCTCCCAATTAGTACAAAAGTTTTGCACAAAATGCAGAAACCGAAAGGGAAGTAACAAAACTTCAATATTTGTCGAAGTCGTTCGCGTTAAAATGATCCCTCCATCAAAATAGCAAAATATGATGTGAAATAAGCCATAGTTTTTTTTCTTTTTCAAGCGCTTTAATATTTTCCTGTTTAGTCACGGCTGAAATTATTTTAAAACGATCCGACAGGCCTCAGTTGTTCAAAGGCTAGGTGGTGCTATTTATCGGATAAATCGCTATCCGGTGGTTAAGTGTTTACCAAATATACACGCTATTTTAAGAGCTTTATTTGCATGAAACTTTTAGACTTTCTAATAGCGCGAGGTTCACATCTTTGAGTGTTTTCTTAGTGCTTTAGATCGTTTATTACATGCGGCTATGAGTGCCAAGGCTTTTTGGCAATAATAGTGGAAGTTGGAATTGTTGGTGAAGTTAAGAGACGTTGTAACAACTGGCAGTGGTACATTAAACAAGACGCTATTGAGATCCAAGATTCTGGTACTCTTCTCTCAGCTTGTTCAGTTGTTCAAGCTATCTGCCCCCTTAACGTCCCAATACTTTAATGCAACTTAGGACTCCTGCCAAGTTGTGTAGTTTTTATGCCGTTTTACGCAAGTATCAATCATCGATCATATAAACAAAATGTTAGGTACACATCAGGTAATCACATCTTGCCCTGGCTTGTTCCTCCGCTTCCAATACAAATTGTCTACAGGATCGTCTTGCTTGTTTCAGTTCGTTTTGTTGCTTAAAGAACTCTATCATAAGGTTAGTAGAGGCTTAAAGAAAGATTGTTATACGTTGATAATAGCGTAAGACACATTAATGAGATGGGAGCCCCTTCGCGTAGATTGCAACCGCAGATTTCTACGAAATGACTCGGAGAAGATTCGTGTAGCGATTTAGGGATCTAGCAATTTATTGATTTTCAATACAATAGGTTTATAGTATTTGGAAGCTCAACTGTGGAAGATTTCCTCTTCAAATACGTTTGATATATATTTCCTGCTCGTAAACAAGGGAACCAAAGGAGGAGGTCAAGTATTCCATTTTCGCTAGATTTTAAATAAAAGAGAGTACCTTTGCTACAGAAACTATAACTACGAATAACAGTTTTTTGTATGTTTTCCTTTTTGCCAGAGAAGCAATGTCACAAAGATTGATTAAAACTGGGCATAAAATTCTTGGGTATAAAATTCATTTAAAAAAGAGATCAGCCTTGCACTCGAGCTCTTGAAACAATTACAGATTTCCGTTTCGCAAATGACACATTTCTGTTTCGCAAATTACAGATTTCGAGTTTATTTTGCAAATTACATATTTTGATTTCGTTTCGCAAATTACAGTAAGCTCTTCTTACGAATCAGCAAGAAATAAAACCACGGTTAGATGATGACATCAAAGCAGCTGAGGCACGGCTGCATGCGGACGCCGAATGAGAGCTCTGAAATGTTAGAGAAGTGCCGGTTCCAAGCATTCAAAATTTTAGGTCCTGAAAATTTGCTCACTTGTTTGTAATTTCTCCTCCAAAAGTTTTCTGCGGTCTTTGGTAGAAGAGACATAAGAGGCAAGTTTGATCTGCTTCATTGCTGCAGCTTTCTTGTATAAAACGAACAGTTCTGCTTTTTTCTTCCCTTTTCCGCCTTCACTCGATTGAATTCCTCTCTCCCACAAATAATTTTTTATCCTCCCACGTTAAGCTTCGATCAATTTTCGCCCATTTTCACCACCACGTCACTTATTCTTTATACCGATGAGAGAGACTTCCCACTTGGCTTTTTTTTCACGCCGTAATTTCGGCACCAGATCACAGAACCGCGAGAACTCGGAAATGGCGTTTTCCCTGCGTTGAACGCAATAATTTTCCCTCGGTGTTTCCATTCTCAGAATTTTCAAACCCTAGCGATTTTGAGTTGCTTCATGGCAGGCGACAGCCACAAAGTTTTGACATACACGTGCACAGCTATTAAACTTCTCGTTAAAGCTATTTTTTCCGTTACGTTCTTGATGCCGTTGCCATCCTCGATTCACCTTCTCTCGATCGCAGTTATCTAACGGTTGTCCAGATCCTTTTTTAAAAGAGTAATACTGTACATAACCTTCTCATCCCCCCCCCTTCTCTCTCTCTCTCTCTTTCTCTCTCTCTCTCTCTCTCTCTCTCTCTCTCTCTCTCTCTCCCTCTCTCTCTCTCTCTCTCTCTCTCTCTCTCTCTCTCTCTCTCTTCAACTCTGTTTTGTCATTGCACTGTTGCGGCTTTTTTTTGTAATAATATAGTTGAGGGTTGGGGTGGAGTTGATTTATGAAAGCACCCAGTGGTACAATTAGCGCCATACATCTTATCACCAAAACACTTTTCATGCTTTTTTATGACATTTTTTCACCAACATTTTTTCACTCAAAATTCGGGTGAAGGATGGATGAATTATGCTTGTAGTATCAAATAATTCAAGTTTTATTTCCAACTTTAAAGTTTGTTTTCAAAATTCAAGTTTCTATGCGCACTTCGGTCAGGATTGCAAGTCTCCCATTCTGTCGCTTCAGGGTAGCTGTCATGGGAAACTTTTTGACGGAGCTAAAATATCACCAAAGTAATTTTAGTTATTTTAATTGCTTTTGTTCAGCCAAACTTCGTAAGAGTTGCGCTTCTTGGTCGTGACATCAGATAAAGACGCACAGCATGTGGAAAACAACTTGACACATCACATCACAGCAAAAAATACTTTTCCTGGTCACGTCCTCATTGATTTAATGCAACTACAAGCTTGTGAATGTGAGGACATCATAGGAACGTTCTCAAGCTTCATAAGAAATAAGGACGTTAAGCCCAAGGCCCTGTTTATAAGCTTGTCATTAAGAGTGTTTCTTCTTCCGCAAATAAGTTTGAGGTCTTGCCTGCGGGAGGTTTGCAAATGGTCATGTACCGATAATGCTGCCAAATCCTTTGCAGACCTCTCGCCGGCTCGACCTCTCACAGGGTTTCGAGAATCCTAGGGTTTTGAGTATCCGACTGTGACAGCATTAGTAACAACTGAAGTACGAAGCCAAAAGTTGAGAGAGAGGGAAATTTTAGAAGGGGCGGAGGTGGGGAAGGGGTTACTGCGTGATACGGGATTATGCCTTTTTAATTTTATGACCAGTAAAAATACGAAATTGAAACCCTGCTGATTGTGGAAGGATTCAAAAGTTCCTTTGTGCTGCCGCTAAGTGTCCCAATGAAACCACTGTCAAGAAAGAAATTTATTCGTACTCGGCCGCATGCGACGACGTCAGTTGTATCTTGCGAAGTAAGTGCTAAATTTAGTTGTTCCCAAGGTCCTCTCTCTTCCTCCCTTCATGATGAGAAGAGGCCTGGGTAACACAACTCAGCCGAGTTCAGGTGAACACTTGTACCGTTATCTACCCCTTATTTGTAGGTATGTCCTCTGACGTAATGTGATACAGTGGTTAATCATATCCTGTGATCTATCGAGCAACGCACGGCTTGGGACTGGTTAAGAGACTCCGTTTCAACTGGGTTGAAAACGTAAATTAGCCACCGTCAAGAGTAAAAAAGCTGACGTTTCGAGCGTTAGCCCTTCGTCAATCGCTCTGACGAAGGACTAACGCTCGAAACCTCAGCTTTTTTACTCTTTACGGTGGCTAATTTACGTTTTCAACCCAGTTGTTAACACTAAATTACCTGCTATACTCTCCCACCGACGCAGCACCACAATTTCTTTAGAAACTTACCCCTTTATTCCGTTGTAGATCTGCCTTCAAGTAAAAGTGCTCATTGAAGGGGGTCGGCATAAGTGGAAAATTTGACCAGTATTTTCAACGGTAACAACGGATGAACAACCCGCTGATTTCAGGAAAAGTTGCCATCCGCTTGGTTATTGCGAAACAGATCATTGGCCTCTCTCACGCGCATTACTTCCCTTGAAGTTCTATCGTTTCTTCGTGAACGCCGTGTGATCGCATCGTTGTTATAACTTAAATGTGGAAGAACAACTTGCCGCGTAAATAGCAAAGCGATTTTCGACCAAACCATGCGTTGTTGTTCACGCTTTATTTGCAGTCTTGCTTTATTTACCGTCATCTTTGCTCGACTTGCGACTCCAATGACAGCAATTTACCCACAAGCTAAGAGAAAAGCACAATGTGAAGTCATATCACAATTGTTTTATTTTCTTTAATGGCTGAAGATCATAGATTATGGTTCGTCAACATAAAATGATATATTTTTGACGCTTTATCCTGATCTGCCAGAGGTGAGATCGAATGTGAAGTCATAGTTATCATTGAGGGGGGCATCGGGATTTTCAGTTTTCCGGTTTTGGCTAATTTTTAGATCGGTTTTTCGACTTTGGTGTTCATTGCGGTTTGCGGATTTCCGTTGTTTAGCATTTGGTTTTCGGTTTTCGCGAAAAATACTAACGGGTTTTCGGATTTGATATCCGATGCGGTTTATTCTATTTGACCTATTTGGGTTTTTGGCAATTACGCGCCTCCACTGATCTCGAATAGCTGTTAAACGCAAATGTTATCGAGAGGAATGCGTGACAAACCAATTGAAATATCACAGAGATCCCTGGGTAACCTACGTGTAGCCGGGCCCTCCTCCTCCTCCAAGGTGGGGTGAGGAGAGGATGCGGCTACACGTAGGGTATGGCTAAGCACGGAGCGTTGCCAGAGTTTCTTTGTCAACGCCACCTCGAAGTTAATGACCAAGTTACAGGCCACACGTGACTGACTGATTCAACATTCCAATAGAATCTCCAAACTTTCAGGTCTTAGTTCGCAAATGATAATGCTTGATTAGGGATTTTCGATGAAACTTTCCAGAGCTATGGCTTTTTGCGGGTGCAAAATTGCAATCCTATTGAGGACTTTTGTGCAAACTTCCTTAATTTAACTAGGCTCCATTACCAGCTGCTGAGTCCGCAGAGACCACGCTCGAGGTCCTCTAAGGAGCAGCCGTCAATTTAAGCAGATACTAGAATATACGAATGCCAAGTCCATGGTATTCATAAATCCCATAATGAAATTATTGTAGTTTACTCTGTATGTTCCACATGTCACCACTGTATCGGATCGATCTGGGTTTTAACAGCTGGGATGTGAAAATGTATCGGTTTTAACAGTTTTGTATGCAGTTTTCGGTTTTGATCGATTTTTTTTTCGGTTTTGGATGATTTATTCTACGGTTTTGCGGTTTCTACTAGGCCCCAGTCGTTTATTCGGAATATGGCAAGTTTTAAGCTGTAACCCACTGAGCCCTCCGTTACAAAGGTTGAATTAGTAGACTATGATTTTATTGCGGTTCCGCTGATTTTAGCTGTTACAGCCAGCCGGCCGCATATTTTATACTGTCACAGAGCGCTCTGTTTTTATCCCACAGAGCGCTTCAAATTGATCTGAAAGACAATGATCTTTGAAAACCAAATTCCTCTCGTGAAACTTATGAACACATACATCACATGAAAGCTAGTGCGGTAGCCGTTCACGAATATACACCATCCCCTGAGGTATGCTCGCTTTCTATTCCATCTTTCAATTACCTTAACAAAAACCACCGACTGAGACACCAGGGTGACTAATCAGCAACGACGCTTCGTCGGTCTCTTTCGTCCTGGGACCTTCTCAGAGTCTCTTGCATTTAAAGAAAATCAGTTCTCTCGTAATCGCAGACGAATGGACTTTCATGTTGAAGGTTGGATGTCGCTGGTAAGGATATAACGCATGGGTTCCTAAACTATGGATTGTCAATATACACAATGTATTTGTTGTTGTATTTGTTGTTGTTGTTTTGTGTTCTTCTTTTCAGTGCTGTTTCTAAGTCATTGTAGGATATATTACACTTGTGGGTGGATTTGTCATAGTTTACCCCGTTTATGACAAATTCGCACAGTGATCAAATGGAAAATCGGAGTAAAGATGGCTACGGCAAGTAAGTGGGATACATTCATAGAGTTTACCCCTTTTGAAATTCTCAAACTTTGAGCGAAGAAATCTTGACGATCTTCTTACACTTTTGTTGGTAAGTGACACGCAGAACGACACGATCGCAATGCACTTTGATTAGAAGAGATAAGACTGCATTCTATTGGTTATTGCAGGCCGTGAAATTAACTTTTTTTTCTGATAGCCACTTGGCTCCTAAATTCTTCAAAGTGGTAGCCAATTCAAAAAAAGTTGGTCGCCATTTTCAAAGACAAACAAAATCTTTCCTTTACGCTGTCAGCGTACTAGATGGACCCTCCAAAATTAAGTTTGGGAAAAGATTTTTAATGTGCTACAAAGTGGACACTAGGATGGATGATATACAACTTTCAGGCTCATCTAAATCCAAGATGGCGTCTAGTTTCGATCGAGATGCATGTGCTACGTTTTGGAAACAAACCAAACGAGGAAGTTTGCCGCGGATTTATCTTTGCAAATCTTTTTAATTCACTATATCTCTCGGTAAGTTTATGATGAAACGTTCTAGTCGCTAATTTGGCGACTAACTTTCAGGATTTCGTCGCCAAAGTGAAAAATTTAGGCGCATTGGCGCCTACAGTTATTATTCAGTGTAACGTAGGGCTGAAAAATAAACTAAGAAGAGCTCCGCTTTTAGGCTTGGCTAAATCTATATATTATATATTCCCATGAGGACATAACTACAACGGAAGACTTGAGGGCGAGCCTAAAAGCCGGAACGGTGGAATGGCGGAATGGCGGAAAATGACCCCAAATCCTAAAGCACGGAACGGCGGAAAATGACCCCAAATCCTAAAACACGGAACGGCGGAAAATGATCCCCACTGTATTGGATTGGTTGGCTAGGGGATCTTTCACCCATAGCAAACGCCCCTGTGTGCTTCTTTTCCAACCGAAAAATGCTAATATTTTTTATAATTATTTTTAGGGTTGAGTGTGACGATGACGACTCTGAAACATTTGTGAACGGTTCTGAATCCCAGGATCACAGTGAAACTGCGTCTTTTTATCTTGGTGATAAACACATACCGGTTTATGCCTCAGAGATGAAGGAATTGTCAAACAGCGACATTGCACGGCTATTACTAGATCCTCTTGAAGATAAAGTCGCTTCGAAACCACCCGTAAAGTGTCAAGAAAACAAAATTTTCATCATTGATAAAAAATCGCCGTATTTTCGAAACCCAGACGACTGGAAAGCAGATGGCCTTGGAGTCTACAAAAACGATGGAACTCATGTTGTTGCGTATTACGAGGACAAGAATCCGGAAATCCGCTGGATATCCAAAACAAAACCAGAAGATTACAAACGCTCCACAGTTCTTCTCAAGAGAACGTACTGGACGTACGTACAACATCCTGATTTCCGCAGAAGAGCTTATGAAATACTCAGATATAGTGGGCACAGCTTTACGCCCGAGCGATTCGTACTTTTACAGTACAGTTTCAGCGGAAAACCACATGCGATCACGACCAAACCACACGGCAATTCTAAGTCCGAGAAAGCTTTTACTCGCACCAAACCTGGAGTTTTGGAGAGCATCAAGGGAAAGGTGAAAGGTTCTGCTCTTCCGTTCAAAGTGTATGACGAAGTGTTTGAAGAGGCTGGGGCCTACTCAAGGTTTGCAGTGTCTCAGATGTTCCCAGAAATAGAAAGCAAGTGGAGAACGCAAAATATAAGGGAAGGGAAGTTCGAAGTCAAGACGAGTTATACGACCTAACCCGCAAATCAAAAGAAGAGTAGTAAACGGGAAAAGTTTATATTCGACGCCTGCAAGTTGTACCTAGTCCGGCATGCGTTTTGGCTTCTGATAGGCAAGTTCAGGATGTTAAGCGGTTTTGTGCCAATACAACTGAAAATTTTTCAGTGCTCTCCATCGACATAACTTTCAACATTGGCGACTTCTATGTGACACCTACAACCTATAGGCATCTGCTGCTGGACGACAGGAGAACTGAAAACCCCCCTCTTTTACTTGGGCCAACACTAATACATACGAGAAAGGATAGCGACACCTTCAGCTACTTTGGAGCCACACTTACAGGACTTGAAAACGGCACTAGAAACATACGATTTATAGGGTCAGACCGAGAAGATGCCGTTGAGAAGGGAATGAGTCCTTATCTTCCTGTTGCAACATGGCTTGCTTGCAAACGTCACGTGGTAGAGGACTGTAAAAGGAAGCTTCGCTCGTTAGGAATCTCATCAGAGTACCTTACAGCTTTTCTACGTGACATATTTGGGTCTGATGCCAACCATGAAAAAGGGCTCATCGATTCCGAAGGATGCATGGACTTTGATGCTAAACTTGAGAGTTTGGAAAACGTGTGGAATTCAAGAGAAAAAACATCAAGGGGTACAGCACTCTCCGATTCAAGCAAAGCAGTATTCCACAAGTACTTTGTCGCACACGTTGCGGAAGACATGAAGAAGAAGATGATTTCCCCCGTTAGAAAACGTGCTGCCCTAGGGGAAGCCTTTTTTTACAACAACGCAGCAGAGTCCAAACATCAGCAGATAAAAGCACGAAAAAGGCAGATGTACGGGGAAAGAAAACTCGCCTGGACTGAAGTAGTTGACTTGCTAAAATCTATTTCTGAAGAGGAGGAAAGGAATTGCGAAAGGGCTGTGGGTGAGGGTCCTTTCAAGATAAGGCAGCGATACAGTTCCAAGCTTCATGTTCCCTTCTCCACCTACATCGGGAAGTCGCACGCCCAAAAGGAGAAGATTAATAGGAGAGTTCATGAAATTTCAATGGAGGCATTTTTAAAACTGGAAGAAGGCTCGATCAATAATGCAAAGGCTAAGAACAAGAATCTGACCAAATGCGCTTACAAGAACATGCCAAAGTCAGTCGGTGGGAAACCTGGAGAAGCCGAACGGAAAAGAAAACGTAATCCCCAGTCCGAGTGTTCAACTAGCAAATACACAGAAAGAGTTCCTACCCCTCCGAAACCAACACTTAACACCAATACCTTCAAAGTTAAATGGCTCAAGAACTCGAGAGTTTACAGATGTTATGGGTGTCGGCAAAACATCCGTCCCAAACCCCAGAAAGGCGAAACGGAAGTTGTTCCTCCACCACCTTGGGACTTTGTTCTCGCATGACTGGAACTCCGGCTAATCTCTAATGGTGCTGGTGAGCTGAAGATGTCCATCAAGCCGGAACCAGTGCATTATCACCCAAAATTGTCCTGCATTCGCAGCGCCCACGGCAAAAAGTATTATCCGTCGGTGGAAGTAACGGATGCTGACAAGGAGGTGATGGATGATATTCATCTTCGGCATTTACGAAGCGAGTTCGGTCTATGAACAGTCTGCGCAATAGCGACTACGAGGCCATAATTGCCGTATTTTCTCGAATAAGCGCTCACCCCAAACGCCTTCAGACTCAACTACAGCACAATCAGTGCAGGTTAATAATCTCCTATTAAGTGCCCCCCTCGATTAAGTTCTCTCCTTATAAGAGCCCCTTCTTTTAGCCAAAAATTTAGATGAGCGCTCGGGTGCTTATTCGAGGAAATGCAGTGCTTTTCAAGCCCGCTCGACTCAGTTTGGTTTATAATGATAGAAAAGTAATAGTATTTCAAATATCGGAGTTTGTGTTTTTATTTAAGCAATTGTAGCAAAAGTTTTCGCTTGAGTCGACCATTGTTTATGTTATAAGACGAAACCTGTGTGAACATGATTCGTAGACAGGTCCCGTTAATGTTAGTTATTGCTGAAATTATTTCCAGTTTTTTTAAATCAACATCATTCTCACTTTTAAATTAAGCAACCGTGTAGCATCTTTTGTCTAAAATTCACTCATTATTATTATTAGGGTAAGTTGGTGAAACCTGTGTTAAGATGACTGACATTGACAGGTCCCGTTAATATTAGATAATGGTATTCCTCGTTGATTAAAGCTCGATATATTTTCACTGATAATGTCGAAGTTTTAGTTAAGATTGCGTTAACAAGAAGTAAGTCAACGCTAGTGATTGCATCACTGCATGTGGACAAAGTCAAACCCTGACAGGCCTCATGTCAATTTTAAAAAGAGAGGTTGATAAATTAGTTAATGGACATCCACAGCATGATATTAAACATTATTACGAGCAAAGATATTTTTTTCCGGTATTGACTTAATATCCAAGGAAGTTATCCTCCTAAGGGGAAATTAGTGTGGGTACACTTGATTTTTATTTGGCTCTCTTGATCCTTTGGCCTTGCCTATAATTCAATCTTTTAGGCTTTGGGGTAATTTTCCGCCATGCCGTCTTTTTTTTGCTGCTAGCAAATGACTGGATAAAATGGGGTCAATATCTTGTTCGAGTAAGCGGGGGTTTCGCTTAGGGTTCGAGCACTTAATTTTAGTCACACGCGTTATCGTCGTGGGGATAAATGAGCCAAGCGCTTGGTGTCTTTGTACAAAATTTGTGCAACATGCCCTGACATCCGTTCCGTGTTTTTGGATTTGGGGTCATTTTCCACCGTTCCATGTTTTAGGATCTGAGGTCATTTTCCGCCGTTCCATGGTTTAGGATCTGAGGTCATTTTCCGCCGTTCCGTGTTTTAGGATTTGGGGTCATTTTCCGCCGTTCCGTGTTTTAGGATTTGGGTCATTTTCCGCCGTTCCTTATTCTAGGATTTGGGGTCATTTTCCGCCATTCCGCCATTCTGCCATTCCGCCATTCCGCCATTCCGCCATTCCGCCATTCCACCATTCCGCCATTCCCCCATTCCGCCATTCCGCCATTCCGCCATTCCGCCATTCCACCATTCCGCCATTCCACCGTTCCGGCTTTTAGGGTCACTCTTCTGTGAAACCTTTTTTTGGGTAGACCTCGGCCTTGAGAGACCAGCAAGGGACTGGGTATGAGTTGAGTAGTGATAATGGCGGTCACGTCGGCTAATTGTAGTGCGTTAGTTGGTTACAAAGTTGGCGAAATATCCAAAGCATTACATTCAAGAACTGAAAGTAAAACAAGAGCAGGTGACAAACTCAATTCCTTGTTCAGTTCAGCTAAAGTAATTCAACCTGAATTTGAGGCAATTGGTCCAAAGGTAAGAAATGCTACTAACTAACAAATAGAGTCCTTGCTGCTATACGTCTGTTCAGGAGGGGATCATAGATGAATTCATGTTGTCATGCTTCTGATCAGTAATAGATCACAGATGATGTCAAATTGTGTTGAGAGCGAAAAAGCGGCAGAAAAAGCTGAGAGTGTCGCTGATGATGTCTTCTAGGATCTGTTACTGCGCAGAACCACGACATCATGGAATCTACTTATTTTTTGGATAAAAAAAGAAATATTTTGTCAATGGTGAAATCATCTATGTGTATGTCCTTCAGATATATGCTTCAGCTTATCAAATAAATAGCTCAAAGATGCACAATTGTACAGATACTTTATGGTAAGAGGGGGAAGAGAAATTTGAGGATATTACATTGTATGTGAAGTACTTAGGCAGTAAATTAGCCAGTCATATTACTAGGCTGTTAGGCTTTAACAAGAATTTGATAATCATTTGTAAAATTTTGTTTCATGTTCTTCATTCAGACATGTAGAACACCTTCAAGGGATGCTCAGAATTTTGAGAGAAACTTTACAGATTGTGAAGAAATTGGAGATCTACATCAAGGTATTATGAGTTATGTTCAGGTTCAAGAGTGGCTATATAGGATTCTGTAAAGCAGGTCCTAAGCTATTCTCTCACCCATGATACAAATTATGAGGGATGATAATACATATTGTGACAATGAGAACGACAAAGTTTTGGGACATAGTGGTATAAAGCAAGCATCTCCTGGTGGGTAAGTGCACTTTCCTAGCCTGTGAGTTATCATGGCTTAATCTCTTACAAAAATCACAAGAGCCAGCAACAAATGAAGCTATGTTTGAAATCATGCTCAAACTATGAGTTGGAAGAAATAGTATGTTTGTGGTTCTACCGTATTTCTTCACCTATAAGTCGACCTCGGCTATAAGCCGAGACCCTAAAAGTTAGAGACCGTCCAACAGACTTGTGTTTTCCAAAAGAAAAAGCAAAACCATTGGCTATAAGCCGAGAGTGAAATTCTTGATTATAACCGGTCATTTGAGTGAGCGAACCCCATGGAAAAAATTGGGAAACGGCTCAACGAACACAAAAGTTAATGAATGAGAATAAACACGAAAGAAAAAAAAGCAAATCAGTGAAGATGTAAATACTACTACACGACTGCAGAAACACAACAATACTCTCAGTTACTGTAACCTGACAAATGTTTCAATCGAGGATCTCCTTAGTCACTGTTATTTTTCTCATCATGCCAAAAGCACGCCGCTCTTCATATACTATGGCTTTCAAGATAAAAGTTATCGTGGAAGCTGAGGCTGTAGAAAACAGCACGGAAATTGCTTGAGATTATGGACTTAGCAAGTTCATGGTGTGACACTGGAGAAGAGACCAGGCGACTATTCTTTCTGGCAAACTTAAGATGTCTGCCAGATGTGCAAAAATGGGCCGTTTTGCTCCCAAGTGTCTCAAACTAGACAAGCAAGCAACAGAGTGGTTTTCACAGCAGAGAGACCAAACATTTCATTTGTAATGTGAAATGAGATGAGTTTTTGCTGAGTTGAGTGAGATTGTCTTTCAATGCATGGGAAGCAAAGAATCTGATTGGTGGTCGGAAATATGTTGTTGTCATGACAGTTATAAGGCATGTCACCTAGAGAGTGCTGCAGTCACAGAATTTACGGTCATTTTGCATTAACATTAAATTTGTACTTTTTTTGAATCCCAAACCCTCGGCTATAAGCCAAACAAATGTCAAATACTGAAAAAATCGCTCGGCTTATAGGTGAAGAAATCAGTAATTTTCCTCTGTTTAATTGGTTTTGGAAAATTATTATCTTACTAAGACAATGAATAACTTAATAATATGCATTTTAAATGAAAGGTCCTGTCTAAGTTTAATTTTTATTGTGCAATAAAAGGAAAGGAGTGTTAAATTTCCCAAAAATACAGGTTAAAAAAAATTACAATTTCTTTGCTTTAAAGAATTAGCAGTATTGAATTGAAAAGGATGTTTATTTCAAGGATTTTGCTGTAACATAAATTTACAACCAAAGAATGACTGCATAACCAACACAACTTCATAGTTTGGATTTTGTGATGCTTCTGTTTGTTCACTGTGTACAGTTTAAGCTTGCTTGTGAAAGCTAGCAAGGTTTGATAATTTTTTACATTTGCTTTTTAAATTTGAGAAGGAATCAGTGAAAACTCTCAGGTAAGCAGAGGTGATGCAAATAATTTAGGTGAAAGGAAAATGATGTACAGTGGTGTTGGATCAACAACTTGATGGAAGTTAAACTTTTGTACATTCTTAAGACTGTTGTCTCTTTATTCATGATATTATACAGTGAAATCTGAAATTTTATGAATTTAGAGTGAAGTTCGCAAAATGGAAAAAACTAACTTTTGAAATTTCTGCCAGTAAACTTAAGTGTAATATGGTGATAATCATCTTCACAGAAATTATTTTAGTGAAATTATTTTATTTGAAATATTACCTGCTTTGGTTGATACCATAAATTCACAATGGTCCTGTGTTGTGGAAAATGACATAATTGCAATTTCTGATATGCACTAACTCAATAACATTCTTTGAGTAGGAAGAAAAAATTTCTCATATATAATAGAAACAAACAGATTTTCAAAATACACTTGAAGATTAAAGGATATCGAGGTGAAATTTTGGACAGATATATCTCTGAGGCTAATATTACTGGGAGGGAAAAGTCACTCAAAAACAAAGAAAATAGCACTCTAAAGAAAATATTGCCCTTTGGAACACAATATCTTTTGGCTCTGCCTAACTTCAAGAACACAGTGATGGAGAATTGGAATCTTATTCAAAACCATTTACACTCAAGAGTAGTATTTAAAAGCCAACCCAGTATGATGTTGAAAAGGAAGGTCATTAAAAGATATCCTGGTTAGAACTAATCAACAAAGGCAAAAGATTTAAAATTTCTTGGAAATGGCAGGTGTCATGCTGGCCCATCAACAAATCTTAAAAGAAATCAACCTATTTTCTTACTGGGTTTGTTCACTTCAAGGTAGTTGTCCTCCAAATACATTTCCTTGGTTTTGGTGCAACTGTTTTTTTCACTAAATTATGTGGAATTGGTTCCCGGGATGATGTCATGAGCCAACCAATCCCATTAACCCTATTTTTTGGTCGAGAACATGAAGGAGGCCTATTTTGGGTTCTTTGAAATTCATTAAAATAAAATCAGTGAAATAGATGTCACAGCAATTCTTTTTTAATTTGGTATCAGTAAAACAAGGAGATTTATATTGTTGAAAAGAATTCCTGGGGGTTAGAGGCACTTTAAAACCAATGCTATAATTGGAATGGTTTGAGATATCTAAAAAAACATCAGTTAGTTTCAAGGATGTGGAAAGATCCTTTCAGTAGAAGTTTTACATGGGTACAATTTTATCTGCTTGTTAATTCCTATTTAGCTCTTTTCTTTATTAGTTCATGGTTAGGGTTTAGGTCTAGGGCTTATTTAATTAGGTTTATTGAGATGTGACTTTTATGAACCTTTTATAATCAGATATTTTGTTTTGATTTGGAATTTGTTTTACACATACTAGATTTTACCAGCCATTCAAGAAAAAGAAAGGAAGTATTAAGGTAAGAGTAATTTTCAACCCAAAACCTATTCAGAAATTATTTCTTCACCTAGAATACACAATCATAAATAATAATATCTGAAATGGTGTGAATTCTGAAGTAAAGCCACAACTAAATGATTGAACTTTTTTTCAAAAGTAGCATGTGTTGCACAGAGCATAAGGTGACAAAAAGAGCAAACTGTGTGGAAACAACAGACTTAGCTAAAATGGCTGGAATTAAAATATTTTGTTTTGTTTGTTTTTGTTGTTTTTTTCTTTACCTTACCTGTGATTTCAATACCAATTACCATCTGGATTGTGTTCTTTTAGTGATGATGAAGATATGGTGGTTAAGAATCCTAGTAAAAAATGCAAGAAATCCTGTGAGGCAGTAGAAAATCCAGAAAGAGTAGCCAGGACTGTCTTTGTGGGAAACCTTCCTGT
Source organism: Pocillopora verrucosa (assembly GCF_036669915.1). NCBI lineage: Eukaryota > Metazoa > Cnidaria > Anthozoa > Scleractinia > Pocilloporidae > Pocillopora > Pocillopora verrucosa. Next base: position 24,863,881 of record NC_089318.1, on the reverse strand, counting down.
GACATTATCAAGAAAGGTCAGTACCAATATATAATCAGAAGTACAGCCTTTTATTAAAAATCCAGAAATTGTCACCTAACAGGATTTTCATTAAGTGCTGACTATCTCCTAAAAATCTGGGTACCTTGATTCTGAGCTGCCTCCTTTTTCTAAGATAAAGTGTGTTAGTTGAGAACACTTAACTTTGATAAAAATTAATACAAATCACTGCGACATAAAATTTATGGACCGACAACTTTCTTTAAAGCCATTTTTGCATTCCACCAAGACATGTGCTGTTACCTTTTCCCACCAGTTGAGCATTTTTCTAACCTCTACCTGGCGCATGTTTACCAAGCCAACTGACTGCCATACTGCTTTGCATCCACCTCCAAAAGAATTAATTAAAAAGCATTTGAGAGCCTCCATCTTGTGGGAGAGCATTCCCTTACATGTAGCCATGGGGAAGAAGGTCTAAAATTGTTGGCCAATTACTGCATGTAATAGGCCTTCTACTTGATAACTTATTGAGAACCTTGTGAAAGGTTTGGGTACCAATAGTGTGAAACTTATTAAATTGGTAGAATATGGTTTATTGACACTGAGCAAGCTGATGTTTGGTTTCCAGGAAAATCACTTCCTAGATCAAGGAAGTATCAATTCCCATACACTGTATGTGACTTGTTGCAAGCATAGATAAAAAGTTGGAAAGAACTGCTGTGAACTGTTGTCAAAATTTGTAAACTCAGTTAGTCAGGGATATTTTACATTTGCTAGAGAAAAGTAAGGGCTATGGCTTTGGCAACCACAAGAGATGTTCACTTTTAAATTTTTTTTTTAAGAAACTGAAACAGATGTTTGCCATTTATGGTGAAGTGGAGAGTGTTCGATTTCGCTCAGCGGTAGGTGCTTTCTAGTATTTGTGGAATAAATAAATATTCTTTAACACAATGTATAGAACAGAGAGTGTAGAGAACAGAAGATGTACAGGAACATATCTTCCATATTTCTGACAATATATTTTGAATATTTTTGATTCCCATTTTATGCCCTAGTTGATCAAACCAAGTCAAAATGACTATGACAGCAGTCACTTGACTCTGTTTTTCCAGCGGCAGGACTGTTCTCTAAAATTAACACAAAATTTTGTGGAGAACTTCAATAGATGTTTTGTTTAAGAAAACAAGATAACCACCATGACTTAAGAACTTCACCAATTCTCACTAATCACGACATTTGCGACTAAAAGCAAGCTGTAGGACTTGGGGCACTTTGAGGTTTTTAAGCTATAGTTTATTTTAAATTTATTTGAATCACTAAGTGATCAAACTTAGGAGGTAGGTATTTTTTTAACCCTTTAACTCCCAAGATCTGATTGTTAATTCTACCTTCTAGCTGCTACACATTTCCTTATTAATTAATTATGAGAATTTGGTGTTTGATCAAGATAACAACTTCTACCTGATGAGTTTGAGTATTCTTATTACCTATTTGTGGGGTAATGTATGGATATTACAGGGAGAAGTTACACATCAATCACTTGTGGGAGTTGAAGGGTTTTAATTGGCTCTGACAGTTGGGTTAGAGTTTCACTACTGTAGTGCACAAGAGTTGGGCTGGACTTTCACTACTGTAGTGCACAAGAGTTGGGCTGGACTTTCACTACTGTAGTGCACAAGAGTTGGGCTGGACTTTCACTACTGTAGTGCACAAGAGTTGGGCTGGACCAATGGAGTGAGACATAATCATTGAGTGGAACTGGTTTAATTTCATTTGTTTGCATCCCTGACATGCTGATATATGTGAAGCTGGTCATCCTTGAAATTTTATTCCACAAATTAAAAGAATAAATGCCAAAAATTATTGAACAGGTTTCCAACACCAATAAGATAATGGAATTTAATTGATGGGTTGAATAATTAATGAGCCTTGTCTCCTTTCCAGTTTTCTGTTGCACTAGTATTTTCTGCAATTGAACACAGCAATTGGTCACCATTTTTCATTTGATTTATTTTCTGCTGCTTAAATTTGTTGTTGTTGTCGTTTTTTTGTCTGAAAAACCCTTACAAACCAGGATTTAAACATTTTATTTATTGCCATTGTTTGTTCCATCAAATTGCAGAGTATTTGTTTCAATAGGCAAATAATATTGTGGAATAGCTGATAAAGAAATCTTCTCCTCCACTGGCATGTTTACTTGTCTTTGCTTATATGGTCCAACAATACTTTTGACTGTATTGACATATTCAGGAAGAAACAATTTATTTTCACAGTTTGTTGCCTTATTAAGTGTAACCCTTAATTCAGAAGAATAAAATATTCATCCTAGACAGTTGTTAATAATTAATGAGCTAAGAGTATATTTCAGGTTTTGAGTGAGTAATGTTTTGACAACCTGGCAGTTTTTCAGTAATTGCTGGACAAAAACTGATAAGCTAATACACAAGTTTGTGGGCAGTATTGTCAGAAACATGGAAGATCCTCATGAACAGAACAAGGGAATTTTGAAAGCATTAGAAACTGTTGCAAAGAAAGGTCTTGATTCATTGGATTTGAACATAAATGGCATTCAAAAAATTCCGAGAGGATTAGGTGAACTCAATCTTTCTCATCTGAAATATTTTTATCTACAAGGTAATAACATATCCTTCTTACCAGATGAGTTTTTTCCCAGTCTTCAAAATCTGGTGTGGCTTGATCTGAGAGACAACAAACTTCATGAAATTCCACAGAACATTGGAGAGCACAGGAATATAAAGACATTGTTGTTAGGGAGAAATCAGCTCAAATTTCTCCCATTGGAGTTAGGAGTCATTAGGACACTAACAGGGCTAAATTTATCAAATAACCCTCTCAAAGAGCCTCCACATAGTGTGGTTGAAAGGGGAGTTCATGCCATTAAGCACTATCTATTGATTAAGCTTGGGGTGAATCCAGAAAACTTTAAATATGATGCAACTGAATCAAAATACCACAGGACAGAGAGTGGATCAGATAGCTCACATACAGCAAATGTGGAAAAGAAAAATAACTGCAGGGATGGCATAGATATCTTACAGATGGCGGATGGTAGCATTCTTGATAATAGTAATCAGGGTACATCAAAGGTAGTTTGCCCAAGGGAAGCCATGGCCTATTATGGGGCACTGCTTGGCAACATTCCAAAATCCTACATCTTTAAACCATGGAAGACAGGAGTCTTTTTCAAAAAAGAAGAGATGGGGATTGATCCCTCACTGAAAAATTGTGACAAAGACAACAATGAAAAACAGTGACTCATTTATATGGTTATTGACCTTATGGAAGACAGACTTACCATGTAATGTGTGTCAACATGGTGCAATGTTCAAAACCCTTTGTGACAAAAATTTATAAAAGTAGGAACTGGTTTAGGTTTTGGCAAGTGCAGTCAAAACTGTCACTAGCTGTGAAGTCAAAAAGGGTAGACTAAAGTTGTGTTTTTTATTATATTACTGAATGTAAATCAACTGATCTAGAAAATCACATGAATCAAAAAATAAAAAAAAAATAGTGTAGTATGGCTGCTCATGTCACTTGTCAAGTGACTGGAAGTGGCTGTAGGTCACCTTGCTGGAGATGATCAGCACTGGCTCATCAGCTGCTTAACACAAATGGTGGTCTTAAGCATTAGACACTGCAGCCTGATTAATGTAAAAAATGTTAAACAACCTTATTTACCTTACCTCTCTATGGCCAAGTTGAGATTTCCTCTGTAAATGGTACTTGGGCAGTAAATTAGCCAGTCATATTACTAGGCTGTTAGGCTTTGCAGTCCTACATCTTTAAACCATGGAAGACAGGAGTCTTTTTCAAAAAAGGAGAGATGGGGATTGATCCCTCACTGAAAAATTGTGACAAAGACAACAATGAAAAACAATGACTCATTTATGTGGTTATTGTCTAATTTTGTGCATGACTGTGAAAGACTACTAAACAACATCAAGTAAAATATTTTCATTTTAATTCTTGAGTTATTTGTCAGTCCTGATGGCTTCTGGGAGATTGTCCAGAGCTTTAAACTTGCAGCTTGAAATGCTCAATGTCCTAAAATGTGTTTGCTCTGAGCACAAGGGAAGTTGTGATTGCAAATGTCATACTTTGATTTTTGTCTACAATTTTAAATTGGTTATTAAATATTTTCTTCATTTAGATGTTAATAGTAACTCATTAAGTAAGCATGAAATTTGTGGGTGTAATAGGTATGATGGCCAAGAAATGAAGCCCTGTAATGAGTCATATCATAGCATTCTGAACCCTCTCTCTTTGCAGTTGACTGTTTTTTTGTTCACACCTGTCATATCACAGTACAAATTGTTATGAAAAGTACTCTAATTTGCTTCTGATTAAATAGTTTTACTTTTGATGCAAATCAAACCAAGCACTCTTTTCTCATACTCATGTTAATTTCCAAAGATGAAAAATTCAATAGTTTTTGAGGAATAAAGGTTCATAACAAATCATCCAGTATTGAATGTCTTTGATGCATGTTCTCAAGACAACAGTTCCTAATATCTCATCCATGTGCATGTTTTTGGGCTAATTTTGTGTTGGGAAGGACTTGAGGAAGATAGTTTGCAATGACATTGAAGGGAATCCTACATCAAACAAGACAAAGAAAGTGACCAAGGCAACTGAGAGAGATATACGCAAACTAATGCTTTAGAGCTGATTCACACGTGCAAACCTCTAGAAACCTTGTTTCTAAGAAGCATTTCAGTCTCTCCTAAGAAAGAGATGTTAACAGAAACTCTATGATCAAACATGTATATCCTTTTGCAATGTGCTCGAATTTCTTATTGGAGAGCAACTTTGTTTGTCATAAGTACAATTATGAATTAAAGCTTCATGTACATTCTGTACCTTATTAATTGTGCTTCTTTTTTGCAGGCGCTTGCCAAACCAGGTCTATCAAGAAAAGTGGCAATGAAAAAGTAATGTTACAAACATGTGTTTAGCACCTGTTTCAAATTAGTCATTTTAGGTGGTATATTGTTTCATCTGTTCCTTTAATTTTGTGTGGCAGTATTTAAAAAAATCTCAAGGAGAAAAATGGCCCATTATTAAAAGGTGAATCATCATGACTTGTATTGGCCTTAAAATGCTTGCAGCAAATTGATTACACTGTCAGTAAATATTGATTAAAGTACAAAATTGGAAATCTGTCCTCAATAACCTCAGTAACAGTACAAGGCAAATATGCAAACTGAGTTCTGCAGAGTGCATGCTCTGATCCAATCTTTGATATGTTTCTGCACTTTAGGCTTGACTTCATAAGGTAGTTAGACACAGTTTTTTAGTTATTTCCTTATATTTTCAGCTTGGATTTATGGCTCACATGCTTTTAACTCAAGCTATAAATCCAAGCTGGAAAAACTTGGTCCATAACTTACAGTTTGGACCTCAAACTTGGTTAGTAAGAGGTAAATATTTGAAAATGTTGCCATGTATATCAAATTTATATGGCTCAATACAAATGCAAAACAGTTGTTAGTCTTCTGATTGTCTCCTCTGGAGGAGAAATATAATAGAAACATTTGCCTTACCCTGTTGTGTTGTTTTGAAGTATAGCAACTAAAGGTTGTTATTACATATGTTTTGTAGCATCAATTGTGCACTACCTAATGAAGCGTTCTTTTTTCTTTTACAGAAGAGAGTTTCATTCAGATCGACACAATATCAATGCCTATGTTGTATTCAAAGAGAGGAAGAGTGCAGTCAAATCTTTAAGCAGGTGTTGATTGAAGTTTTTAACTTAACTTTCTCCATCTGTTGTATAATTCTTCAATTTTTTAATTAATAATATCTCATACATGTTTAATGAAATTGAGCAGATAGTATATCACCTGTTAAGTAAGGAATGATGAAGTTGTCTAACAAAACTTGATGTACCAAATTCTGTCTTCTTTTTGCCAACAGTAATGGTTTAGAAGTTGGTGGTTTTCACATCAGAGTTGATATAACTGGAAAAGATATTGAGGTATGGTAGAACTATTGCTTATTACCACTTTGTTTTTGTCCAATAGATATAATTATATTCATTATAATCACTGATAATTGTATACCATACTATAGCATGCTCCTACCCACTAGGAGGGCTAAGTTTTTGAAGGAAGACATAAGTTGTAGTCATAAAATGGAATGTTAAATCAAATGTAACGATAGAAAGAATGATCACCTAAAGCAAACACCAGTAGATAGAATGGTAACCCTATGCCAATTTTTTAACTTTATATACATTCTCTTTTTCTTTTTGGTGTCAGCATGATCACACCAGATCAATATTTGTCGGAAATTTACCTTTTGGTGAGTCATCAAAGTCAAGTTATCTTTTTTGGTCAAGGCTCAATATCAAATACTTGTGTGACATTTAAGTTGTAACTTATCACAGATACTACATAGTATTTAGGTTTAATCTATTAATTAGAGAGATATTAATTTATTTAATCTCTGCCTGGGCAATAAATGCAGTTTGTTTCTGGAACAGGGAAGGCTTTCTAATTTCAAAATGTTTAGACTCCATATGGTGTACATTTATTCGGTGTGCTCTCCCTTTTTCAACACTTTTTTATTTTCTTCCTCCTAACAGTGACACCAGAGGGCCATTTTGTTTAAAATATGAGAAATAATCCCAGGGTTTAGTGTTTCATGTTGATATGTAGTAGCATTTTAAAATGGTATAAAAGTTTTTGTTGAGGCCTTAAGCCACTAGGAAGAATAAATAAAATTAAAAACAAGTCTGAGCTGTAGTTGATCCATGGCTTCACCTAGGTTTATGTCATGTTTTGATTTGGTTCTGTTTTTGTTTTCTATACAATTTTACAAAGTAAATTTTCTCACTGTCCTTTTCTTTTCCCTTCTTTTTCATTTTCCTGACACTGAGATAAGATCACAATCTAATACACATTTAAAAAATTAACTGCAATGCAAGTTACAACCCCCCCCCCCCCCCCCATCCAGTGTTGTACATTCTTAGAAAATCAAGTGCCACATTATTCAGGGGAAGAACAGGTGGGAGTTCAAAGATTTTGTTGCTGATTGTTGCTTAGCAATTTATGCCACCCATAACAAATCAAAGCCAACTTACCTTGGATTTAGCACTGACTGCTTTTCAAACAACTAGCCTATAGTTACCTTGCCAGAGTCATGTTTCTATTTTTTCAATTTTATTATTATTATTATTATTATTATTATAGTTATTTTAATCATTATGATTATCATCACAAGTATTATTAATATTACCATAATTGTTTCAGAACACTGTTTACAATTACATTTAAAGTACTAACTATGATGAACTATTATCATAGTGATATCAGACTGTAAACCCTTTAACTCCCATGGGTGACCAAGACAGAATTCCTCTTCACAATATTGATACCAAATCAAGGAGATAAGTGGTGAGGACCAAGAAAAGTATCAATTAGGGGATTATTAGTTGATCCAATACCAAATTCTCAGATGTAACATCAGAAGACTTGTAGAGTAGACAGTCAGGAGAATTACTCATGACTTCTTGGGAGTTAAAGGGTTAATTATCTGCCACATCATGAGCCTTGACCTATAGTCTTGTATGCTTTGAGGCATTTTGTAAATTTCATTTGTAGATACTGAGGAGGAACCACTGAGGCAAGCCTTCAGTGAATTTGGTGAAATTGAGGGTGTTCGAATTGTTAGGGACAGCAAAACTGGTGCAGGGAAGGGCTTTGGATTCATCCTCTTTACGGTAAGTAAACCAAGATCAGTCCCACTGTACCTGTCTAGGATACACAACAAACAAAGCCAGCATAATCACAAAATGAACAAGCATTTTGTGTTAAGGTATTTAAGTCAAAGTCCCCTGTACACTTTCACTCAGAATGTTTTTTTGTTTTCTTTTCTTTACAGGAAAGAGATGGAGTGATGTTTGCTTTGAGAAGGCATAAAATAGAATTCCAAGGTCGACAGTTACGCATCTTCCCATCCACAGAAAATCCCCATTTAGGTAAAGTCATGATATTTATATCAAGGCAGAGGATGTGTGTGCCCTCTAGGACTAATTCCTGCATCTTACAGAATCCTCACATCCTTAAGGCTTAGAAAAATTGTTTTTGAGTCTCAGTCTCACACAATTTCCTCTTTGTAACAAAGAAAAGGCTGGGTTTACATATCCAAGTATAGAGCTGGTTGGAGGTTAAATTCAAAAGGCAAATAAATTTATAAAAGGCTGGTAGAAATTGAAATGAATACCCTAAAAAATAGGTGAAGAGTAATAAAAAGTAAAAAGTTGTGAAAAGTAACAGCAGCTGGGTTAATTAATTTCCTCTCTTCTTCAGGTCAGTTAAAAAGTGTTAAAAAAGGTAAACCTGTGGCTTATGCATTCAGTGGAATCACCTCCAAGAAATCCACAAGATATGATTGTAGAGGAAAAAAATGCAACAGAGGTCCTGCTAAAAGTTATGCAAACAACAAGAAACAAAGCATAAGAAGTTCAAGAGTCCAAAAAAACGGAAATAAGAAGTTGAAATCATCATGGAATGAAAAGGGAACTGAAAGTGTTCCAAGGTCAAATAACATAAGAAAAAAGAAATAAGCAACATTGTAAGACTCTGGGAGTAATGTTTATTTTTTTTGTCTAATGTTCCAGAAGGGGAAATTTTACATTCAGTTACACACAAAAAGAAAAAAAAAACTAAAAGATAGTGGTTGAACATATGTCCATAGGAATTATTAAAATTGTACATTCCTAATAATAAAAACTATCAGAATAAAATAGTATTCATTACAACCTACCTATTAATTTCCGTGCAATTCTATCAAAATCACTGGAAAAGTTATCATGCAATAACACCCATTTGCATCAATATTTGTCTAGTACTGATTATTTTCATAAGAAAAAAACAAAGCCAGCAGAAAAAAGCCTGCTCAAGTGTTGCACTCTTATTTCTTTATTGCTTAAGAAAAACAAACTTATTGTGTAGAATCCAGTGGTAGTGATGATGAAAAGTTCGTCCCAAGTACTGCTACAGAAAGCACAAAAAAGTCAAAATTTGCTGTCAATGCATGATACAAAGATTAATAGGAGGGTTATAAAAAAACCTGCTTCACCTAGCAGCTAAATATTCATTTCTCAGACATCATCTCAGTGGCAGACATCAGTTGACATACCAGCTGCCAGAAAGGGGCATACTTAATAAATATGGCGCTATAAATTGTGCAACTATTTTTCTTGTTTTTCTCAAGTTTTATTGTTTCATGTCTAACTTAAGTACTCATAATTTGTGTTCTATTAATGTTGTTACTTAAGAATGTAAATTTTTATTCACTTAAAGTGAGCAGTAGCCTATTTCTGAAGCAGCTATGCTACCCTCACGAGCCCAAACCAATATTTTCAAATTTCAATTTGCTGATTAATAGGGCTAACTTATAGCAAACTTACAGAACAATAGTGTATGCAACAAAAACATTCTGTTTACTGTGATTTTTTTTCTGGTTCTCATGTATCTGGGCAAATAGGAAGTGAAGAGAAGGGAATAAGTTTCTAAAGAAACTGTAGTGCTATGCACTGGGGGAGTATAACAAGATAATTTTGGTTTTATCAACTGAGTTGATAATGTAAATTGGCCGCCATAAAGTGTTTCAAGGCTGACGTTTTGAGCTTTAGCCCTCCATCAGAACAAATAGAATACAAGAAATATAGGAGGTGAAATATCAGGTTATCAGGGCTGGTGTAGTAAGAAGAGCTAGTATACATCTGTACAGCCAGGGTTAGATTTCCTTCAGCCTATCTCTGTTAAATTTTAATGTTTGTATTGCATTGTTTGGTGCTTAAGCTACAAATATTCTGGGTGCCATGTTTCACCAAAACTGAGATTTCTGAATGTTTTTTATTCTTTCTTAGAATCGTCAGGATTACTTGTAATGCCTAGAACAGACTGTGGACATTATTGACTTAAATATGAAAGTCATCTTAGCATTAATAAACACTACCTGAGCAGTAATGAAAATAAACCCTGAAAAAAGTTAGGCTTGAACTGATTTGAACCCATGACCTCTGCAATACCTAGGCAGTGCTCTACCAACTTAGCTAACAAGCCAACTGGGAGCTGGTCATAATGTTGGTTCCAAATAAACCAGTGAAGTGATGAATAAATGACTGTGAATATATGAACATCATAAATGTGAACTGCAGATAAAGACATTAATATGAAAGTGATCTTCATAGTAATGAAGACTATCTGAGCAGTAGTGAAGAGGTCATGGGTTCAAATCCCATACAGGCCTGAATTTTTTGAGTCCTCATTTTTACAACTGCTCAGGAAGTGTTCATTACTGCAAAGATCCCTTTCCTATTCACGTCTTTTTTCACAGTTCACATGTATGATTTTCATATATTCACAGTCGTTATTGTCTTAATTATCAATTTATAATAGAGATAATGACATGTACTCACAGTAGGAAATCTCTTTGGTTTTGAAGAGTTGGCCTTACCTTAATACAAAATCTCCGCTCTAAAAAGCCATTACTGTAATTGAAATTTCCGGGGCATATATCTACCATAGCAAAAAATTTATGTAAACCGAAAAATAGATTATTATAGTAAATTTTAACTAGATAAACAAGTGTTAGAAAGAGGAGCAACAGCAAAAATTTTTCAAGGAAGTTGCGTCATCGAATCAGCTTAGTCTTCTCAGAGAGGAGGAAACGTCAGAAATCAAGTTTCCCGCGAATTTGAAGCAAGCGGATGTTATTGTGGTACAGGAAGTGGAATTGCACAATGAAATATGTCAACTCCAGCTTCGATTTTCCGTATATGGTAGGGGCTAATTATTCACTGAAGGCCCAGTGGAGGAGGCTCTGAATGAACGGACCAATCAACGCTAAGGACCCCCCATGGCCCCTGGTGAGGAGGGTAAGTCGAGCGTCCTTGTGTTGTCGGCCATCGCAAGTTTTCCTTCAGTTTGAAGTTTTCTTTTTGATTTTTTGGGTGATCGTGGATTCGGATTGCTAAGCCCAGCTTACTGGGGTCTTAGGACCGTACATCAAGATTTGCTATGGTAAGTTTATCAAGCTTGTGTTGTAGTTCCGTTTGAGTTGTAGAATTTTTTGTAAGCCCTTCATTTATTAGATTATAAACTTAAATTTTCTTTGCTTCAATTTAACCTTGGTTTCTAAGCTTTTACTTATTTTACGGGTCTCTTGTCTTCTAAAGGTATCACTGATCTGACTCTAGCTAAGCTGTGAAATTTTCTATTCTTACTAAATTATGGTTTACGATCTTCATGTGCTTTAGTGATACACTTGCTTGAGGCATGGAATTTCATTTATACATACAGTAAGGAAGATTCTTTTCAAAGAAGCTTGAACCTCTCTGTCCAATTGCTCATGCTTTGCACTTGTTTACGATACTATGGAATCTTCAGAGACGGTTTTGAACTGTATGTATTTTCGAAAATATAGATAAACTTCTCAACCTTTTCGATGGTGCTAGACGAGTTGAAGGCGAATAGCACGTTTGCCTTCCTTCTGATCCTTAACTGCTAATGTTTGTCGTGGCAGTTCAACGAACGAATAAGTTTATCTTTAACTTTAGTTGAATCCTACCTTTTGTGATTTGAATTCTAGTTGCTAATACCGAAGAGTAAAGAACGGCGTACGATTTCGTGGTGTTAAGCATGTTCTGTCAATTTTGTAGACTTGGTCAGGTCGTATTGTTTACGAATCTTCATTCGAAGATTTTTAGCATGCTTTACTGCAACCACGTACTCATTGGACACGATTTTAGAGCTATTTAAACTCAACAGACTCTTGTAATTTCAGTAGTGGACATTTTCTTAGTAATGTTTCTTGTTTTCTACGGTAGAAAGTACGAATAACTTTAACTCGTTTGAAGACGTTCTCGTGTGTTGACTTGACAAAAATAACGCCATACTCCTACCATCAGATGATGTTCAGTTGCATTTCCCCTCTTCATAAGTTTGCTTCATTTAGCAGCCTTTGCCATTGATTAAGGCAGTACATTTGCTAACCGCTGGTTTTATGTCAAGTCAACTTTTAAACTCAGTGAATTTGGAATAAGATCATCTATAATTTAAAGCAAATCTTTGCTCACGTCATTTAGTGCTCCAAACCTCGTTTCTTTTCGTTCTTTACCTTTCGACAGGCACAGTCTTCAGAGGAACCTCCATTCTTAACCGTAGGCACTGATGTCAGTGCCAAGTATCGAGGAGCCTTTTGTGAAGCCAACGTGAAGGTCGTGAAGAAGCTTGTCAAATGCAAGGTTTGTGAAAATTGTGATACTTTTCCTGAACACTGGGAACTCGTTTGGATTCTTGCCTTACAGTCGAGGAAGGTAGTGCTTCTTACACTTGTTGTGACTATAGATCATTGCTCTTTTCCTCTGCAGATTACCTTCGCCAAAACAAACACTTCCTTCACGATTAATGATGATTGCGTTAAAGGTCCTTTGAAGGTAAGTTCTCCATCCTATGTTTATTCAACATTCTTATTTTCATCATGATGATGCGTTAAGGTTATGTTTTTTCCTGAAAGTGGTGTTCTCACACATCTTAACTGTAACTGTGCTTCCCTCTCAAGGTAGGAGCAGTTGTAGAGGCCAAAAATCCCGATGGACAGTACATGGAAGGGATGATAACCAAACTCACCGATGCCAGCATATATACTGTTGGTAAGGAAGCGTTTTTCCTTGTCTAAGTTGATGCAGAAGAGAGGCAAGTTTTACCGTGTTTTTGAAACAAAACAAGGCTTTAATTACGGACATGTTTATTTCTTTTAAGTTTTTGATGATGGTGATGAAAGAACGTTGAGAAGGACTTCTCTGTGTTTGAAAGGAGAACGACATTTTAACGAAAGCGAGGTAGGTGTTGAACGATGGATCTCTGTATTCTTTGGTGAGTGTTTATCAGTATTGCATCACTTATCACCGAGATGTGTGTACACATGTTGTATCTTCATTCTTCCTTACAGACTCTTGATCATCTTCCCCTTACGGATCCAGAGAATTTTGGTACCCCAGTAGTACAGGTAAGTGATTGTACAAGTAAACTTTGAAGGTGTATACTTAAAAAGTTTAGAAAATAATTGAGCTTGGACTGTTTTTGGTGTGAAGATGGGTACATCTATTTACTTATTACATATCCTGTACAAGGTTCTGTCAGGTGTAGAAGATATACTAGTGCACTCTAAAAGGTGGCCAGTGATCACATTTTTGCTGATTCTTGGAAAGGTTCCTCTTACTGAAATTGTACTGAATAGGGATTTATGTGGAATCTTTTAATTTAGTTGTGGTTGGAATTGTGCAGTTTGAGCACTTTTAAAGGACCTGAAAAAATATTACTCACTGTCTTTAAGTCATATTGCTACTCTCAGATGCATAGAAGTGGAGTTTGGAAAAAATGTCATTTGTTGTGCTGCAGAATTAGGCTGAAAATGAACTTTGCAAGTTTTGATGAACTCTGCAAAAGTTATTTTGCCTTTTAATTGAACAAAATGCATTGAACAATTTTAGTGGTCAGGTGATAGAAACAAATTCTTATCCCATAGTTTAAGTGGAAGAAACTTATCAGAATGGATTCTAGATGAGATGATTTTTTGTGCGTGTGTTTCAAGATATATTGATACAAGCTTGATGCTGTGCAAGATATATTTCATAGCCAGTAATTGGCGTTATTGCAGTGTTGACCACTTTGTTGGTCGTCAGCTGTCTTCTCCTAAAAGGAATGATTTTGGCAATTGTGTTTTCATTTTGACATCAGATACATCATTGCATTGAGGGGCAAAAGTTGTGGGTTGGAGTAACATTCATCCATGTGGGGTATTGCTATCATGCTCCCTCACTCTTATTCATAGTTGGTGTAGTGGGTTGGATGTGTGCCCTTTTCTTTATCCATCCTTGCAACTTGTTGCTTTTTTCCTCCAGTCTCTCACTTGCTTCATAATCAATGATGTGGTTGTTTTTGCACATATTGTTTGTCCTGAATGATTTGTTGATCTGTTGAAATTTTTGGCAAGGATATTATTTTGCCTCATTTCATTGTCAATTTATCCAAACCGTCTAGTTTGGGGGGGGGGGGGGATGAATTACCTTTGTTTGCCTATGATAAAAGTTGGTTTCTCTGAAGGGCGCAGAAATATTTTCTTGTTCCTTCTTGAGATATAATGCATTTAAAACATGAACTAAGATACTTTCTTGGAATTATTTCCTTCCTTTGCTAATATTAACTTATATACAGTCCTCTTAAAAAGAGTTGTAATGAAAGTTTAGAGTATGATTTCAGCTGGACCTGATTTGCTTTTTGTTGAAGTTTAGAGTGAAGAGTGTCATGTATTTTGATCTCATCAATGAAACTTCTCTCATGTGTTATCTTTTTATTTTCTTATAAGTTGTCTTGGTTGAGTTTTAATGTATGTAATAGATAATCTTTTGGTTCAACCTCTTTTGTATCACATGGCATGCACAATTCTTGTTGCATGGCTAAAAAAAATTATTGTGTTTGTTATATATTACTACCCAACCCACCATTGAATCAACATGTTTTAGAAGTGGGTTTGATTACATTATGGAGGCTAGATGTTTTCTCTATCAATGCACCTATGGCATAATTTTGATTGTCATAGCCTTCATTAGTGAAGTTTTGAGGTCTTTTTTGTTTGATTTCAGTTATATGAAGTGACCATGGCCGAGTAAATAGTTCTCTTGTTTTAAAATAATAATTCTTCAATGGATTGTAGCTTCATTGCTTTTTGTTTGTGTCCTTGAAATTGGTATATTAAATGCCAGCTATTTATAAACAAGTTATTCTCGTTTTTTGGGGGGTTAGGGGTTAACGTTACCATAGCTACTGCAGCAGCTCTCAAGAACACCCTTTTTTTTTCTTTTATTGGGTATATCTTGAATGTGACTTCTCTGCTCTCTCCTTTCTCTTCCCCTTCCTCTTCCCCCCTCTTCCCCCCCCCCCCCCCCCAATTTGTTAACTGTAATGCCAGGTTTACCAATTTAGATCCTTATGCAGTGTCAAAATAATTTGTATAAACTTAGTAGGGCCTCCTAATTTTTGATGAATGTAAGTTTTCTCTAGACCTGTTGGCACAGAGATACTGTGCAAAAAGATGAATATTGCAGATTCCTATTCAGTGATAAATATGCCTCTGCATTTCAGGATGGAAAGAAAAGGAAAAAAAGAAGACTAAGTCAAGCAGCAAGGTAATCAGGCTATTCAGAAATAACAGGTGCTAAATCAGAATTGGGATGCATGGTTACAGTTGTGAGATGACATTCATGGATCGTGACACTACCTATGAAAGCTGTCTTGCCCCATGTTTGCCCACAAATTTATGTAGGGTTACAATTTCCACTCAAGCCTCCTTTGATCAAGGAAAGAGAGGATCAGAATCTTTTTTCTCAAAATGTTTGGCTTGGTTGTACATCACTGGGTCCCACAGTATAGTTGAGAAATGTGACACAGTTACAAGTGTTCATAGATTTCTACTTAGTGTGAGGGTTGCAGTATAGTCATGGCCTCAATTTGGTTTGTCTCAAAATACTCTACTGTGTATTGGAGGCACATGGATGTTTCATCATCAACAGCAGTTTAATTGATTTGCATGTTTGAGTTACAGAATACATATGCAAAAAAGGACATTTGAGGATTTCCTGAAGCCCTTTCCCCCTAACTTAGACTTTGGACATGTTCTTTCCTGTGAAAATAAAGAAAAGGACATGTTTTCTTGCATCCAAATTAAAAAGGAACCTAATTGTCTTATGAATGGTTAGGCTGTTAACCATATAGAGGTTCATGGCCTTTTGGAAATTGCTTGGCAGAATAACTTAGCATCCAATTAACACTGGGGTGAGTTATTTGGTTAACAAAATTTTGTCTGCTTTTATTAGCATGGATGACTCTGAAACTGAACGAGAAGAACAGCCACTTGCTTCTGCAAAGAAGAAATGTTTATTTGATGACAGTATTGTTGGCAAGGTAAGCAAGCTACTTATGGAACCTTAGTTGGTAATAATAATTGGCAACAGAACTTTATATGCTTTTTTTCTTTTACATTAGCTGGTAGTTGTGCAAAGTGGGTCAAAGCGAAGAAGCATGTGGTTTCCAGCTTTGGTAAGTTTATGTAAGGTTTCTTTAGAAAATAAATGCACAAAATTCAATTTATTTGACAATTAGGGAGAGAGATACACCTAAGTCTTTCATATTTTTAAACCATATGTTAAGTTTGAGTAGACAAAGTGTTATCATCCTCAGTTTCAAGTGATTGTTTGCTAAAGGGAATGAGGTATTGTCTCTTAAAAGCTGTCATGGGTGTAGAACATTTTGATCAGCAGAAATTATTCTTTTTGTTTAGGGTGTTAATCCAAGCAAGAATGAGGTGGATTTGATAAAGTCAAAAGATAAATGTCTTGTACGCTCTTTCAAAGATGGAAAGTAGTAAGTTCCTTACCATGGTTAAAATGTACTAATTACTATGAATTTAATAAATGTAACAGTAGCTGTGCTGGTAATGAATAACTTTCTTGAAAGGAAACTTAGGTACTAATTACTATGAATTTAATAAATGTAACAGTAGCTGTACTGGTAATGAATAACTTTCTTGAAAGGAAACTTAGACCATCCAATCAGGATGCAGATGGTATCTAAATATGTGGTTTATCATTTTAGAAAGGGGATGGGTTTTAGCTGCTCAGGGAGGGGACTTTAAATTACCAAGTCTGTTTTATTAATTGTGTCCCTCAAATACACTTTTACTGTGTATGGTATTTTGTTTGATGTCAAAACACGGTAACCAGTCAACTCCCCGACGGACCAACTCGCCGACGCCAACTCGCCGACGTATAAAATCGAGTAGAGACGTCGGCGAGTTGGTCGTCAGTCCAATACAACTTATTAGAAGTTAAACATACAGAGAAGTAAACGATATTTAGTAAAAAAACACTGGCGAACATTGGTGAACATCAAACAGAAGCTTAAACATGGGTGAACATTGGTGAACATCACCAATGACTATAACGAACGAGTTAATTGTGCGACAACAACACCGTAAAGACTCATCTTGTCAATCGCTCAGATTTTTTAACGAAAACTTGGCTTTCTAGACGAGATCTTTAGTAAAATGCAATTATTTTTATTTGCAACAAAGTTTATAAGGATCTTAAGGCGAATAAAGCGAAGTAAACCTCACCAACGACTCTAACATCTTCAGACGCGAACGAGATAATTATTGTGTGACAACAACACCGTTAAGACTCAGCACGTCAATCGCTCAGTTTTTTTAACGAAAACTTGGCTTTCTAGACAAGATCTTTAGTAAAAAGCATTTCTTTTTATTAGGCAATTACAGAGTAAGGTGTTTGGATTATGGGAGAAATATGAAAATGATGAAAGAACAGCGGCCCAATTATTGAAATCGATGTCGAGATTAAACGGACCTACAAGAGCAGAGTAATTGCATGATATACATTACTTTCACATGTTCATCTGATCTTTATAATAAATGGAATTTTATCGTTTTTATCGTAAATCAAACGTTCTCGATCATGAATAAATCTTTCTTTAAAGTTAAAAAAAAAACATGTGGTTCCGCGTGGTTGCTATGGTTGTCACACAATAACTCGTTCGCGTCTGAAGCTGTTAGAGTCATTGGTGAGGTTTACTTAGCTTTATTCGCCTTAAGATCCTTATAAACTTTGTTGCAAATAAAAAGAATTGCTTTTTACTAAAGATCTTGTCTAGAAAGCCAAGTTTTCGTGAAAAAAACTGAGCGATTGACATGATGAGTTTTTACGGTGTTGTTGTCACACAACTCGTTCGCGTCTGAAGCTGTTAGAGTCATTGGTGAGGTTTACTTCGCTTTATTCGCCTTAAGATCCTTATAAACTTTGTTGCAAATAAAAAGAAATACTTTTTACCAAAGATCTTGTCTAGAAAGCCAAGTTTTCGTTAAAAAATCTGACCGATTGTCATGATGAGTCTTTACAGTGTTGTTGTCATACAATAACTCGTTCGTGTTTGAAGCTGTTAGAGTCATTGGTGATGTTTACTTTACTTTATTCGCCTTGAGATCCTTATAAACTTCGTTGCAAAAAAAAAAAAAAATGGCTTTTTACTAAAGATCTTGACTAGAAAGCCAAGTTTCCTTTAAAATCTGACCGATTGTCATGATGAGTCTTTACAATAACTCGTTCGCGTCTTAAGCTGTTAGAGTCGTTGGTGATGTTTACTTCGCTTTATTCGCCTTAAGATCCTTATAAACTTTGTTGCAAATAAAAAGAAATGCTTTTTACTAAAGATCTCGTCTAGAAAGCCACGTTTTCGTTAAAAAATCTGAGCGATTGACATGATGAGTCTTTACGGTGTTGTTGTCGCACAATAACTCGTTCGCGTCTTAAGCTGTTATAGTCATTGGTGATGTTCACCAATGTTCACCGATGTTTAAGCTTCTGTTTGATGTTCACCAATGTCCAATGTTTTTTTACTAAATATCGTTTAATTTTCTGTATGTTTAGCTTCTAATAAGTTGTATTGGATTGACGACCAACTCGCCGACGTCTCTACTCGATTTTATACGTCGGCGAGTTGGTGTCGGCGAGTTGGTCCGTCGGCGAGTTGACCGTAAACCCAAAACACAAGGAGCAGTTACCTGCAAAAAAAGTTAAGCTCTGTGCTGCTAGAAAGTAGGAGTCATTAAACACTCTATTACCAAAATTAATTGACACAATTAGTTGGAAGGAAGCAGAAGCAACCATTCCACAGCCGCCACAGGCTCCTCTCAACACATGACTGACAGACCCACTGAGTGAGAAAGGTGGGAGGGAAATTAAGAGAAAAAAGTGACACAACAAGTTCAGCAGAAGCCAATGGATTGGTCCTCCATAGATCCCTTGGGTCCCCCTCATTGTCTTGGTTAAGGTTTTGCTTAAAGAACATTTCATCTCAAAGTAGTTGAAATGCAAACATTGGAATGGTAGCACACGCAGAGGACATTTTAATCAACACTCATAGGAAAAAAAAAACTTTTTGAGGTCACTTGTTAGCACAGCAGTTAATCAGTTTTTTTTTAACAGATTCTGTAAAGTTGTAGACATGGAGAACTAAACGTAATGGCTTACACTTAACATATTTGTTGCCAACTCTCCAGTCATGTCATAAATGTCAAAGATGCCAGAGAATTTTCAAAGGATCAAGATCCAATTCATGGTGTTGTGAGAGGTGAAAACAGAAAACTGAAAGCAGGTATGTACACGATCCAAATTCCCAATTTATGAGATATAATTGTTTTTTTTTTAGACAAATCATTTGACATCTAAAGTTACCTCATTACCTTTTCTGTGTGCTAGACATAAGGGTGTTTTTCAGTTGGAGGTAACAGCTGTTTTTTGATTTGTTGTGGCAATCATTTTCTCCTTCAGCTGTGGAAAGAGCACTGACATATTTGGACACTGGAAGAATTCCAGCAATCTGGGAGGAGAATTCTTGTGATGTAATAGTTCATGGAGACAGCGAGGAGGAAACAAAAAGGGTGCAATCTTCAGAGGATGAAAGCAGTGTGGAGGATGATGAAGAGAGGAAAACATTCAGACAAAGGCTATTTGCATTCATGGAAGAAAAGGGTTGGTTCACTTCATTTACACCTTTGCTTTTTCATTCCATGTTCAATTATGTTGTGATAGACTTCAAACTGTGGAAAGTTAAGGGATCATTAGCTCTGAAATCATAGCCAATTCATAGATCACACTACCACAAATCGAATAGGATTATTTTTCCCCATAGAGTCGTGGCTATCACACCTTAAGATATTAATTACATTCACCAGCAATTTTTGTAGATGCACAAATAGTCATCCAGGGTGATTGCACTCCTGGAAATCCATTATATTGGCTCCCCAGTTAGTCTCCTCACAGGTTCTTTCCTTTTTCTGGAGGAAGGGTGAATTCACCTATCAGAGAATTTAGATGCAATTTTAACAGTTCTTGAGTGCCATGCTGAGAACAACTAATCTTGGGAAAAAAATGTACAGCTGATTGGCATATTTTTGTAAATTTTTTTGTGTCTAGTTTTGTTTCTGACACATATGTTATATAGCTGTAGTTGTGGGTTGCTTTTCTGAGGGAACAAAAGCATTTGGGGTTGTGTGGCAATCTCTTTGACTACACCTCCTTACCCCTTGCCTAATTCCATTGATTTGAATAAAAAGAAAAGACTGCTACTTGGTGATGCTTTGTCGGATAAATGCATTTTTCTTTCCTTCTTTTTGAAAAGTGAAAAAGTGCATTCTTAGAATCTCCCTTTCTCCACAAACATTTTGGTCAAAAATTATTGGAAGAACGAATGTTTTTTCCTTTTGTTTTGTATTTGTTATCATAATATTAACTTGTTTTGAAAAATTTAAAACAGTGAAACATGTGAATCATAACATGTTTAAAGCCATAAATTATTCTTAAGTTTTACTCTAACAATTGCCTTTAATAACAAATGAAGTAGACTATTTACTGTTCAAACTTTGTTATCACATTACCAACAGGAACACCTATAACTAGACCCCCAGTGTTGGGAAATCAAGATTTGGACCTCTACAAACTTTATAAGATAGTTCAAGAACATGGAGGCATGGAGAAGGTTGGTGGTTGCAAAATTTTCTCATTTTCTATTGTTTTGCAAATGAAGTTACATGTAAGAACTGTTGGTGTTACCCTTTTCTCTGGTTATTGATGTTTTTATATACTTGATTCTTAATTCTACTTGACCTCCAAGTCATGTACCACACATCAGAAGTAACTTCTGAAATTTTTCTAGTAATTTAAAAGAGCCCAAATGTCTCAGACAAGATGAGCGATGCCTATATGGGGTGAGCATTTAATGTACTGTTACGGTAGTATTCTTTTTGTTTAAGTAATTATATTCTGCCATTATAGGTTTCCAATGAGCACAACCTTTGGAGAACAATTTATCGGCAAATGGACATTCCAGTTGTTCCACCAAGTGCATCACACCACATTAAAATGTCATATAAGAAGTAAGGTTATCTTGTTCTCACTCTATCAATTTCCTTTGTTTTGTCAAACTATGTTATTGAAGAATTTATTTTAATGTTTATTTCCCTCTTGCACTGATTAGCTCTGCTGTTTAAGGTTATTTTGCGAAATGGGGAAACAAATTGACAATAGTTCAAAAAAGTCCAAAAGTTCATCTGCAAAAATTAGAAGGAAAAGTGGACAAAGCAAGCTAGGGAAAAAGAAAACCTTCACTTCTATTTACTCCATGCAGGCTCTCTTGCCACCATTCCTGTTTTGGCCATTTGATGAGGATTATTTTTTCTCAATGTATTGCAGCTAGACACAATGTAAACAAAATATGCAAATGAAGATCACAGTTGAAAGCCCAAGGAAAATGTAAACACTCTGCTTGAGGCCTTTCCAGCTTTGACACCTGTCACTCTTTAGTAAAGGTTCCCTTAAAAAATTCTTTCCACCATATCTCTCATTATTCCAGAGATTTTGTAAATTATCGTCAACAAAGTGAACTCAACTGCTTTCTCTGACTAGAGAGGGGAAAAAATAAATTTTAAAAATCTCAACCAGATTTTATTGACAGTAACTTATATAATTAATAAGAAAGTTGAGAGTTTTCTGAGATCTCATCTTCTCATTTCTTTTTTAGATACCTTTATCCCTTTGAGCAGTATGAAAAAGAAATGCTAAAGTCATTTCAGAAAGATAGTGTTGGTGATAGGAGCAGTAAAGATTCCAAAACTGAAAGTCCAGCAAGTTCCCCAGAGAGCAGCGATGAAAAACATTTGGAATGTCTAGAGCCTTTGCCAGAAATGGATGATGATGAAGGAGACTTAAAGAAGGTGGAATGTAAACAAAGCACCAGGATTAGAGAAATGAAGCGACAGCAGAGTAGAGAGCATGACAATGGTTTGGTAAGTGACTCACAAGCCAAAAGTCCAGAGGAAGATGTTTCAGTTGATGTTGTAAACAGTCCTGAGTCATCATCTGATGTTAGTGAACCACAGTCTGACAGCAAATCTGATATACCTTTGGATGAGGTATCCTTAGAAGTTGGAGATAAAGTGCAAGTTAAGTATGGGAGAGGAAGAAATCACAGACACTATGATGCTAAGGTATGATCTTATAACCCTTGGCTTTTTTATTGTTTTTGTAGTGTATTTTCCATATTCAACAAAGTTTCACACAGAATTATCAATTCTTTTGTTTTGCTTTAATTTGCTTAGGTAATACAAAGGACAGTTGCACATAATTTATTTTATATGCATTGTATTTTTAACTTTTGATTTGAGAGACTGGATGTAAATTTACTTTAAGGCACAATAATCAGTCCCAATTTTCATGCATGCAACAATTTAGCTTAGTGGAGAACTGCCAGTGCTCTTGGTTAGAGAATTGTGCATTACTTTCAAACTGTATTGATGCGAGATGAAAACCAAAAAATCTCCTTTAGATGGTTATGCAGAAAGTGGTTTGGTAATGAAATTTTGGCTAAAAGTTCAAGCTGATTTCTTTGATCAAGCCGTTTTTTAATTAGAGTTGTTAGGACATTGAATACAGCATGGAGACATTTACATATTCTACATTTTACTTTGAAAGATCATCCACATTGACCCCAAAGCTGAAGAAGGTGCAATTTACTGCATTCATTATGCTGGTTGGAATACTAGGTTTGTAAACTTTAATTTTAGGAAGATTTGAACTGATTACTGGAGTGACTGGTAGCTTTAGCAGTTGAGTTTTTTATTCTAAACTCTTCAAACATTGAATCTTTGGGTCATTAGTTGTGGTCACCAAAAAAACTTCCACACAGGGAGAATTGAAAAGTATTTTATAATTCTTAAGAATATCCAAGATGTCTCATAAGCATGTCACTTTGTTTCAGTTAAAAGAGAGCTTATCAGTGCCTTTGAATCATAGGAAAGTATATCACAAGTTTTAATGAAATTATTAAATGTTTCCTGGCAAGAATTACCAGGAAGGTAACCATTGTCTCAAAATCAGATAATAAACAAGGTCAAAACAAATGAATACCATGAAATGGAAACAAGTTTTGATTTTTTTTATGTGTAGAGAAGAAATTAAAGTGTACAAAATATTCTGATAACTATGAAATCTTTGATTGGCTCATGCACAGGTGATTAAATCTGAAGATCCATTCTGCATATACTCTGGCAATGGATTCATGTAAAATTGTATTAAACCTTACAATAAAATAAGAGACCACTCAGATGTTGTCTTTTTGGAACCAAAACTAATCTTTTTTTCAACAGAAACAAAATCAGAGCTGTAAAGTTTGGATTTATCAACATATAATGTTTTTCTGAAAATCTTTGCCATTAATTAGCAATCATTATTGTCATTGTAATTAGAAAGAAAAAATTGTGCCACTCATAATCAAATGAAAAAAGTGAAGAAGAGGAGTGAAATAGCAAAACCCTACCAAGGGTGAATTTATCATCATCATCTTTTATTTGCCTTATTTACTCAATACAAAAATTTATTTACAACAGTTATAGCTAGTAGGTGAGGAGACCCAGGAAGCCACTGGGCTTATATGAGAGACTCTTTTATGTTTCCATTGTAGGTATGATGAATGGATTAAGCCTGAGAAGATAGTGGGATGGGGCACAAGACAGACCAGGAATAGGAGTGGCAGTTCAAGCAAGGGGCAAGAATCTACTGGAAAATCCACCCCAAAGCCAATGACAAGACCCACTGCTAAACCTGTTGGTAGAAGGTCATCAAAACCAGGAGCTGCATCAGCCAAGGAAACACCAGCCAAGTACTCAGCAGCATCTAATGGTACCAAGAGTACACTGAAGAGACCTTGTTCACCCTCCACAAGGTCTGGATCACTTTCGCCGTCACTTGGAAAGTCTCCTAAAACCAGTAGGGGAACAAGCCGTACACGGTCAGAAAGGAATTCATTGTCAGAGATATCAAATGGACTAGATGAAGGTTTGGCTTCTACTGTTGATAGAGCAACGAAAAGAGTTTTTGTACATAAGTAATCTGTGGTAAATGTTAAGCTTCATTTTTCAGAAGGGTCTCAAAACCGATCTCCTCTTTTCCCCCCCCTTCCCCCTGGAAAAAATTGAAACAGTTGATTACAAAAAGATAAGGCTAAAAACTAAATGTCATAGGAGGAATAGTGTGCAAGCAATGTTTTAAGTCTTAAGATGGTTGTTTGCACAACTAAAAGAAAAAACTTGTTGCCTCTTTACAAGGAACAGCTGAGTGAAAGTTTTCAAGTGGAAGAAAACTAAATTTACTTCCTTACTTGTGTGACTTTGCTATTATAGATAACCTTTATGGGTTAGTGAGCATTAACTCCATAATCTCAACCCAGTTTACTGATATTGTAGTTAGTAGTTTAGTGACATTCATTAAATTAAATATTTACAAAGCTCAAGTGAAGAAAGCTTACATAACCAGTCATCTATGCTTAGTTCAAACTTTTCATGTACTTATCTTACAGACCTAGTCAGGTTGACCCAATAATTAAATTCACTGACTTCCAGCTTAATAAGTCAAACTTAACCTAAGTGAAAGTTAAGGATTGTGGACCAAAAACTAAATTATACTAACTTATGAGTTGCACTTGGCACAAGCAGCTTTACCTTTGTATTGAAATAGCTCCACTCTCCAACTTTTTATGGACAGTTCTTGAACTTCTAAAATTCTCGTGCCAACCCAAATAAGATATGTGGAGCTAAGTGTATTCAAATGTTTATCTTGTTGTCCTCTTTACAGAAAAAATTAGGTGGGTTACATTTCAGTACATGAAAAGTTAGAGGTTTAACTCAGGGTGGATGATGACCTGTGACTTTCTCAGCTGAAAATCCTTGTCTAATCTTTTGAATCTCTCAGTCTTTTCTTTAAGAACACCATTTACTCCTACTCTAAGGCATACATTTCTGACTAAGTAAAGTTATAGCTACATCCCTTAACAATTTTCTGTCATGAGTGAACTGCCAGTGGAAAGTTTTGTTTCAAAGCCTAGATTTGTTCAGAAAGTTGGAGAAAATAGTGCAATAGTGTCAATTAATTATGCTATACTTCTTTGCTTTAGTGAAAAGTCCATTGTCAAGAAGAAGGCAAAAGTCAAGCACACCAGAACCCTCTTCAACTGGTAACCACCATGTTGTATCATACTGCTAATCGGATTAAAACCAGTCTTTTCAAATCTTAATTTCAATCTTTTATTATCCTCTTGTCCATACTTGAAACTTTTTTTAAATTCAAAAAGTTCTTTGGAAATAGTAACATCACAAAGTGACACATTTCTCTCAAGAGGAAATGCTAGGTGCCCAAAATCCTATCAACAGATGATAAATGCCAAGACACTCCCTTGCGGATAAACTTCAGAATTGCACTTACTGTAGAAATAAACTAACCTTGAGAGTAATTTTTCTCGTGGCTTTCTTAATAATTGTCTTGCTTATCAGGCATTTCAGGTAAACTATTTGACTTATACATTTGCTTTATTTAAACAGAACAACAGAGCAAAACTGCAGATGTATCCAATCAAGTTCAGCCAATCCCTGAAACAATACCCGAAGAAACAGAAAACAGATCTCTGGAGGAAAAGGATACTGCTGTTACCAATAATGAATCTATGGTTGATCCAAAAATGGACACCGTTTGTTTCGAAAATGGAGTGCCAAGTGAAATGCAGTCTAATGCAGAACAAGAATCTGAGCACATCTCCAGTAATTCTAATGGGAGAAGGAAAGACAAAAATAAAAGAACTATAAATGGTTTAATAAAAGGTGTTTCATCTCTCGAAAGAGTGAACAAAGACTCCAAAGACGAAACAGAAACAGTGACTGAAGCTAAGAAGATAAAACTAGAAAATGAGAAAAACTCACAAAGCAAAGAGGTGGAAGACACCTTGAGGGTTGACACTTTAGCAAAGATGCCAAATGTTCCTCCTCAAACACAGGGTACTGCGACTACAATGGAAACAGTTTCGGAGTCTTCCTCAGAGGACATAAAGCAAGAGTGCACCAATGAATCTGCCTCTTCGGAGTCCAGTCACTTTGATGATGTTAGGACATTTGATGGGCCAGTTGATCATTCTCTACACAGAGATACAAATGAAAAGGCTCATGAACTTAACAGTAAGGAAAAAGAAATTAAATCTGAAAAGAAAAATTCTGAACAACATCACAGGAAACATAAAAAAAGGAAGGAAAGGAAGAAAAATCGTCATGCATCTGGTAATGACAGCACAGGAAGTGATGCTCCTGGGAGCCCAGGATATAGCCACTCACAAGGTTCATTTTCATCTCCCAGACGTCCTAGAATATGTTTTGACATGGATTTAGGTAAGACTCGAACAGAAGATAAGTCAGTCACCATTGTGCTTTACTTTGGGTGTTTTCTCTCTGTCTTAAAGTTATTCTTTCCTTAATTTTTCAGAGCAAATTAAAGCAAAGGAAGATGGTGGAGAACGTATTAGACTCCTTCAAGACAAAATTAACGAAATGAGGAAAATTTATAGTTCTCTTAAAGCTGAGGTTGCTAACATTGACAGAAAACGGAAAAGGCTAAAAAAGAAAAGAGGTATAGTCGATATCATCATTCACTTTTTACTATCCACATGGTATGGAAATTACTTTGCACTGTTTAGACTTTGTTCTGCATGAAACATCATCCATTTTAAGTTGCTGTTGATGTTAGATATACAGCCACAAGTCAGCTGAATTTAAACAACTGCTGAATCCCTGAAAGATGAAGTGAACCCAGTGTGGGTGGATGATTGGAACCATGAAAGTCGAGGGTGGGGTGGGGGGCTAAATCGAGTTACTCTGAAAAATAACTGAGGTAAGAACTCATATTAGACTTGTGTAGCATGAGTGAGTCCCACTCATCCTCTCCATTTGTGACCAGTTCTTTTGCATCATTGCCAGCATCTAACCTCTGCAAAACATAGGCAAAAAATGCAGCCAATTTCAGCAGGCTATATTGGAATCTACACCAACAACATCTGTTGTGTAGGAGTAGTTATGATGTCATACCTACGAAAAAAGGCTTATGTCTGTCTAAAGCAAGTGTGTGGGTAGGAGCTGCAGAGCTGGAGAAAAGAAATAGATTTGTAGTTTCTGGGCCTTCTTTCCTACTTCCAGGCACCTATGTTCAACCCCATAGCTCCTATTTTACTTGGGTTCTGAATGGTGATGCAGAGGCAGTAGGATTGTAAACAGACAGTAGAGGTGACATGGTTGCCACTGATTAGGACTTATTCAAGGAAAACAATTTCCTTCCCAATCAGGGAATTGCACTTTGATCAGGGGAAAAGCTGCATCTTTGATAGTAACTGTGAACCCCTTAATCCTGACCAGGCCCTCTTCATGATGGAAGGTGCTGACACTTTTCACTGTTTGCCACAGTTGGTGTTGATTCCAGGCATTCAGGTTCAGGACCAATTTTTTGCCTTATAATATGTGTTTGTATTTCAGAAGCAGTGGGAGTTGAACAGGCTCAGGATGTAAATAAGTCAATGCCATCATCATCAGCATCACATGCAGTCCCATCTCCAGCCATACCACCTGTAGAATGTAGATAACAAGGGAATTTCATTGTTGGTATTTTTCCTTGATTACTTGTCATCCTCTCTTCTATGATAGAATTTCAACGAAGTGCATTAACTTGTAATTCGTTTTAGAAGTGTCTGTACCAACAAAATCAAAGATGTCGCTTATTAGTGAGTAGAGCCTCTAAGAGCATGGTGGAAGTTGGTATCATTTTGACATTGTTGTTACCAGTGCATCCATGGTTTTCTCTCTGGTGAATAACTTTCTTTTTTTAGAACCAATGAGTAAGTGTAGACATCCAAATTATAACACCCCAGATAGAGCATTGTGATACAACCACCTTCATCCCTTTCCCCCTCCATCTGGGGAAGTAAACCTGATATATTTACATCAATAGGAATTATGAGACTTGAAATCAAGCAATCTTATTAGGATCAATATCAGTATTTAGGCAACTGCCCCCCTATACCTCCCCCAACTCAACAACAATTAATTGATAACAAGTTTGGGTTAATGTTGGATTAGGGGAGGGGTAGGTGGGCAGTTGCCCAGATACTGATATTGATCCTCTTATTTAATATGGATTTTCAATAAATATTCTTAACTATCAAACAAGATAAGTTGATAACGGTTGATCATTATAATTGTTTTACATGCACATGTAATGATGATGATGACAACCTGCTAAACTCACCTTTTTATTTGTACAATACTTCAATGTCTCTGGTGCCCTCAACCTGTGGACATTTTGAATGATGTAAACTTCATGTGCAGTTGTAGACATATAGAGATATTAAAGTATTCCAAATAAGAGTTTTGATTATAATGCACTCCTGTATTTGAATTAACGTGCGTTTATTTTAACTCCGAAGTCGTCGACAAAATCCAGTCCTCTTTTCGTTGATAATCAGTTCATCCTGCTACTTAACACTTTATTTGAGATGGCCCTTACCAAGTGGTTTTCTAATTACTGAATATTAATTTCAATTCAGGTGCAATATTTTTTTTCATCTTAATATCTCTGCCGCAGTAATTTTTAAGGGCAGCGGCTTAACTTTTGAAAACCGTCTGCCTACTTCTGAGAGGTGGAGAGTGAGTCTTGTTTTTATCTCAAGAATATGATATTTTTGGAATTGGAAAGGTCACTTTAGTTTTGCGTGTTGAAAGATATCTTGTGCCTTGTGGGAAGTGGTCATGAGATTGTGGACTGCTCAAAGAGGGAGTGACAATAATCAAACACTCTTCATAATAGTTACTTTTAGATTGTGTGTAAGTAATCATTATGTCTTATAATAACTTGCAAAAAAATATCAGTTAGGTACATATATTATGGAGATGTATTTATGAAGGCCTTTAGTGTGTTATTTTACATTTCGAATTACCACGGGCTTCTTCACGCACAAAAAAAGTGTATGAAGCAAAGAAATAGTATTTAAACTTTTTCAAGTTGTTTGGGAAATTAAGTTTATTGAATTAATGTTTCTGTATGTAAAAATTGTATATTTTGTTTATTTTTGGTTATTTTATTGTTAACAACTCTGATTATGTCGGTTTTTAACTGATTTAATACATGTTTTTATTTGTCAGTTATCAAGCAGATGAATAAGATTTAACCATTTAAGTTACGTCTTTTTTTTCTTCTCTTTGGAAGACAAAGAACCAGTTCTTACCTTCGATTTTCCCGTTTCATATTTTTCGTTGGATATACTAAAGGTCTTCTAAAGCATTTGTTCTTCTTTTCTTTTTTTTTTTGGCACTTAGTGCTCATCATAAGTTTTAGGTCCCTTTTTTATTGTTTTCTTGTTACGATCCTTCGAGTCCCCTCATGTTTCTGTCCGCCCAAACAGGATACTCGATTTTAAGAAAAATCGGCTGATGAGTATTGATTCTAAGCAACTTGTAGTTATTGAAATTAAAAAATTGGTTTCTCGATAAACTACAATTACTTTGGGGAGTAAATGTCAGAACGAGTAGATAAAACGTTTTTAACATGCCTCTTTCGCATTCTTTCACTCAATGCTTCCATTTTGTAGAACCAAGTGCTTGCTTAGTTTGTTGGTATCAGGCAGTGGATAAAGTAGTAAATGTGTTTGTAACACTTTTTAGCTTTTTATTTTCTGATGTGTTTTAACAGTACCTTTCTCTAATTTATTCTGTCAAGATTGTGAATAAAGACTTCCTTGATGTGGAAGTGATGGGCATATTCTAGTTGTATGAAGTCTCTAGCTATGGAGGGAAATATCATGTCTCTTTGAGTATGCAGATATGTACTGAAAGGTAGATACGGAATTATTGAAAGGCGAAAAAAAGGTGATATAAAGGTGTACGCTATCGACCTGTTACCAAGACTGGGTGAAAAGGAGGTATCTACAGCAAGGAGAATCTCACACACCCCTCCATCAAACCCTCTAAGCTTTTAGTTTGAACCGACTCACGAGCTTGAACTACAGGCGTTCAATCGTTGTTTGAATAAAATTTCTTCAATGCTTATACAAAATAAAGTTTAATTTAAAAGTTTGGAAATGAAAATCGAGTAAACCGAAATCAATTACCTAGACCATTTTCAAGCTAGGAGATCGTAGTTTTTCCTTTCTGCGCGGTTTTTGCCACTTGTATTTTCCACCGCAGATGGACTAGGCTAGCAAAATGAATGCTGGTATGTAAAGGAACAAAACCAATATCATGTCACGATTCTCGCTGAAATCGCTTTACAGTGACTCATCTCAAAGAGAACGTGCAACCGTAAGGTGAACGCAATGCGAGGGCGGAGTTAATGTAGAAATTGTTTGGGTCTCTTCTCGCAGTAACGATTGTCTCGATGATGTGAGGGGTACGATCAGAGAACAGCGAACTAAAGACTTCTCGCTACTGTCTCTCATTTTAAATTTTAGTGCCACTGGTATCACGCGACAGCATCAAATTAATAAAGGGGTAAGTTTTTAAAGAAACTGTGGTGCTGCGTCAATGGGAGAGTATAGCAAGTAATTTAGTGTTCACAACTGAGTTGAAAACGTAAATTAGCCACCACAAAGGGTAAAAAAAACTGACTTTTCGAGCGTTAGCCCTTCAGAGCGATACGAAGGGCTAACGCTCTAAGGGCTACCCTTCACGGCGGCTAATTTACGTTTTCAACTCAGTTGTTAGCATCAAATTAAGCTGTGCGAGGCTTTTACTTGTTCTTCTGTCCAAGCTGAGAAGCTACGCGAGAGTTACACGGCGGCTTGGAACGAGAGGGAATAAAAAGAGCAAAGAAAAGGAGGGGTCTCTATTCCCCCCTTAGAGTCGCCTGCCTTCCTCCTAGCCCTAGTTTACACTCATTCTCCTGTGCATTCTTCAATTATCATTTTTTTCCTCCTTGTTCTTTTTTTCGCTCAGGGATAGGGTTGGGGTTTTATTCAGAAATAAAGTGAAACAAGCTGTCACCATTTGAATCTAATTTTGCTTCCACCACTCAATCGGACATAAGAATGATGATACAAGGCCGTATACAAGACTTGCTTTTCATCAAAAGACGAGTTAATTTAACGAGCTTCTCTACACGAAACCTTTTATTTATTTCCCGAAAATTTCATTTTCCACGCCGCGAAGTGCAAATGGCAGTAATTGCTTGAAGCCACGACCTGCGCGCGTGCGCAGCAGGTCTACACGCCGACGCGCGTACTTTTAAGTTCCCGCCAAATACAATAGGAGGCGAAGTAAGGAAATAATTCTTCTTTGACGTTTCAGACTTCAGCATGGCTGACTGCAGGTCAAATCACTGCAGAGAAAAGCAAAGAAAAGAAAATTTTCAACGAAAAGAATCGGTGAGTCTGAAAAGCCCTGAAAAGTCCGCTCCTATATTTCATTTGAGAAATATTTGTCCTGTCTAATAGTCGAATTTATTGGAGTGTTCTGTTTCTTTATTGTAAAAGCAGAAACACAAGTTGGTCGATAAAGCAATTCCAAACATTGCAAACGCCATTAGAACGGTTGTTGATGTTAGTGAGAACGAGGATTTCAAAGCTAACTGTTTCAACCTTTTAAAGGTAAAAAAGGCTATATGCTTTAGTATCGCACTTTGTAACTGAAGACTTTTTAAATTGATCCATGATCAATTCAACCTCGCCTTGAAACTGAGCTGGTTTGTTTCGTATGAGCTTTTTCCAGCAGCTTCATTTTCCAGGTAGGAAATGAGAACGAATTCAAAGACGTTATGACTGAACGATTGTGGAATATTGCGACCTCCAGACTGGATGTGAAACAACATGACGGCAGAGGCCAGGTAAAAGACAAAATTAAAAGTCTTTCATTCAGTCCTTCAACTCTACGAATGTTTTACTAATATATTTTTGAACCAGATAGTACCACATGTGAAAGTCGTTGAAGATGAAACAGAAGAGGTAGGTTGGATATTCCAAAATTTAGTCGGTTATCTAGACAAATTAAATCGTGGGGAAGTATTCATGACACCAAATGCCTTAGGTATGGTAATATCAATAATAATGATGATGATGATAATATCCATTCACTTATTGAAATCCATTCGCTTATTGAAATTGAGGAAACCAATCCCAGTGAAGAACTAAGTGGGTCCTGTTTTGATGATTTATCTGGAAAGATATCAATTTACGAAGATTTCAAAAGCAAAGAGAACTGCTTTACAGGAGGTGAAAGAGGCAAAACAGGACCAAGCACTTGGGACAAGGACAACAATTCTTCATTTGAAATGTTGGCGGATATGCAGTGGAATTAATGAGAAAAGGAAAGCCAGACAAGCCCATAAAGGTACACTGTACTCAACGTACCTTTATATTTAAAGGACAATGCACAGAAGTCAACGACACTTCAGAGCGAAATAAGGGCTTTCTCTCTGACGAACGGCTTACACTTGAAACGTAAGCTTGGAAACCCTTTTACGGTGGCCAATTTATGTTATAACTCGTTACTAAACCTAAATTACCCTGTTATACTCTTCCACGGATGCAGCACCACAGCCTTTTTAGAAACTTACCCTTTTATTCACTTGTGCACCAAGTTGGTTGTTATGTGGCAAAACATAAAATTGAAGCAGCACCACTGTGTTGACTTGTAGCTCAGGTTTGTCTCAAACTTCATTCATAAGATATTGGGTTGACATATAGTGCAAGCACTTGGTACATAACACTTTTTTTCTTTTTTTTTCCTTGAGAGAGGTAAAATGGCAAATGTCCTAAGTGGCAGGGCACAATTTCACAAAGCATTCACAACAATTGTGATGTCTGAGAGATTAGAGCCATTCATTATCTCCTTTGTGGATTGAACTCTATGTAAAAATGCACTAGATCAGTTAAGTCAAGACCATTTTACATGTTCTGTCTGTGTATTTATTTTAAAAAAATTGACTAACCCATCCACTCTAAGTTACAAGAAATCCTCACTGGTTAGGACAGCAGGAGTAATCAAAGAGGCAGTTCTTGTGCCAGTTACTCAAAGCTACAAGTTCTCAAATTCTCCACTGTCCTATCTATCTTCACCTATTGACTTGATACTTTGGCAAAACTTTTCATTCTTCAACATTTTGCTTTTTTTCTAAAAAAAAATTTATTTCAAACTAAATTCTGTTTGGAAAAAACACAATAAAAAGGTTCCAACAGCAACTTCATAACCAGTTCAATCAATCAGAAAGTAATCAAACAAGAAATATAAATTAACTGCTTCATCCCAAAAACAAATCACAGGTACGTGATTGCCAAAAAAACAACAGATAAATGTCCTTCTCTTTTACTTAATATATTCTAGTCATATTGGGATAAGGGCCAGACTTGATTTCCTCTAAGATAATTCGTGCCATTATTCCATATTAAAAAAAATTACAATTGAAGTAATATAAATTACTGGTTTTGATTTTGATGAAAGAGTTCTGTCTCATCTTTACTTAATTAAAGATACTATGAGTAATTCTGTTGCTCTACATTCAACAGTTTAAAGCCAAGGCTAGTTCTTCAGAAAACAGCATCAACACTTGTCACTAATGAGAGAGTTTTGAACAGTATTTTCAATCTCATAGTACTTGGCCCACTCCTGTTATTTTTGACATTACACCTAGAAATATTCCAGTAGCACATCCCAAGACAGTAAGGAGATTTAAATGGCCATACATCATATCTCTTATTAAAAGCCCTACTTTTCGTGAAGAAATTTTATTTTGTGTTCTTGTTGTGTACCTCTGGACCTCTTGTCTCAGACTTTGTAAACCTTCATCCTGATGACAAGGAAGTAATTGTGTCAAAACATTAATTTTCATGAGGAGATTTTAATTCTGTTAGACAAGAGAAGCCCTTGGGCATAGAAAATTAGGATTAAGGTAACAAACCTATGGCATCAAAGAACCATAGAAATACATTGTTCAAGCTGATTTCAACAATATATGAAAATAAATAGTTTGCGCATGGAAAGGTGAAAGATTTATTGTCACCATTAGCAAAACCCAACAGAAAAAATTGTGCAAAACTAAAATCAGACGAGGCAGATTTCTCTTGCAAAAAAAAAAAAAAATTTCAAGCTACTTTACTGTGACCCCAACAAGCCTTTTGCATAACAGTGGATCACAGAGCCATTTAAAAGGCATTATTGAAAAATGCACCTACCTGAATAAAGGATGAACATCTATCCATTATAAGTGGAACTACTTCAGTTAAAAGTTCTACCACATATGGCTTCACTAGTGGGCAGAGCAAAGAAGGATTTATACCAGCTCCAGATAAAAGCTGCCCTTCTGAGGAGATCAATAAAGAATGAAGCTCTGCGGTAATAAGGTGATCAACTGTCTCTGACTGTAAAATTCTCTGTAGCTGCCCTTCAATGTTTAGACGAATTATTTGTTGATTTAGTTTTTGGGCACTGTATAATTCAAGAAATGTCCTCTCAAAATAGGTGTTGATGACTGAACTCTTCACACTTTCAAAAATAACTTGATAGTGATGAAAAACAATCCTGATGAGAGGAAAAAGATTTTCTGTCATTCCCTGAAGAACTATAAGGGAGTCGTAGATAAATTATGCAAATGTTCAGAACATGATGCCTTGTACAACAAAAGATTGATTTGAATGAGATGTATTGATTTTCAAGGTATACACAAAATTGCTTATTAAGTTACACATTCAACATGAGACTTGTTGCTCACAAAGATATTCAATTTGATTGTTACTGCAAAAGGGAATCTTAGCAAAATGAGAAACTGGAAACTATGTGTAGATACAGGGCACATAGTTTTAATTAAGACCAGAAGTAATAAAAAGTTTGCAGCTTGTCACACATCTGCCAAACACTGGTTGCCAAATAGGCAATTTAAGCTAAAAATTTGGCAGCCAAAATTTTTTTCACTCACCCTTATCACCATAATGGTGGCACCTTAGAATACTCAAGGTAATGCCACAATGTGAGGCTGGATTTGGAAAATTGACACTCATCCTCCGGAATCAACAAATTTAAAGATGAAAACGGTTTCTTCTCATATGAAATGATACCAATTTTGGAGGTTGTTGCCACTTATAACTTGAATGAATTATAATTCTCTACCAGAAATTGGGAAAAATAGGGTTCCCACAAAGCTTTGGTCCATTTATGGACTGATCAAGGCCAGACCATGATGTATTAATTAGGAATAGTCCACACAAAGTACCTCAAACAAATCAATTTGTAAATAAGAAGATTCAACTGAGATCAACTAATTCAACTAATCACCTAAAAGGTGAAAAAAAATGCAAGATCAGAGCCAGACAGTAACATTAAATATCACCCCAACTACACTCACTTGAATTCGTTTTTGTTGAAAATAAAAAGATAAACAATAAAAAACACAAATTAATTAACAAAAACTAGTTTCCTGTAGTAACTGACCATAGTTTGTATCAGTCTCTAACATATATAACTAGTACAGTTGCTAACAAGAGAAAAAACTGTCAAATTTTAGGCTCAAAGTTGCCATAGTGCTATTATGTTTGTATGCATTTCAAATAACTGAATCTTACCCACTTCCAAGGATACCTGGAACTTTCTTAAAAAATAGAATCACTGCCACATAATTGATACAGCCTCCTGTAAAACCAAATGTGCCACAAGAGAAAAGGTATTGTGCTACATCATGCCACTCACTCTCAGTAGACCTTGGATAAGACAGGAGTGATAAAGAAAACAATCCAATGATACTCAAATTTAGACAGATTAAGATACAAGCCACACCAGTGCATGATTTCCAGTGGAAAAAGACATAAAATAGAAGAGGAAGTCTCTTTTGTGTTGCTGCATCTTGTCTCTGAAGAATTGGGTCGTGAGACAGCATAACACTGGCATTTATCTGTCAAGAGATCAAGCATTCTCAATCATTACAATACTTAGATGTCATGTCTAATCAGCAGTACATGAAATGCCTGTAAAATAAATTAAATTACAGTCAAGGCCTGAGTTATCATCATAAAACATCACTAATACAACAATAGATGGTGTGAAGGAGTGAATGGACGCTGAATGAGGCATTAGTCAAGTTATCTGAATTAATGATACCTGGGAGTGATGTTTTCACAAGAAAAAGAATATCTACCTATCATAAAATAGTTTTTCCTAGAGTAGAACAGAGAGAGCTTCTTCTGTGATTCGAATACCTCAAATGTCAATCTAGTTAACATCTACATAGTGTCGTAAAGAGGAACTGAAAGTCACATGCTTACATGAATATTATGTCAGCTGATCACTAAGGACGTCTCAATAGGGAATATATTAACTAGCTGTACTATGACAATTATCATACCTTAGTGATTAAAAAAAACCCCTAATCATCAAGAAGAATACTTCATTTCGAGATAAGGATCTTGAATACTGGTCTCTCTGCTACTTAATAAAGAGGTCTGCTTCAAGACAATGTCCTACCTCATCCACTCTACTTGAAGCTGTTTCACCCACCGACGTCAGCTCTGTTCTTTCCGCGTATAGACTATCTAGAAACGTTCCATAACCTTTTTGTGACATCACACACTAGCATCTGACACATATGCAGCCCTTACAACAAGTTTTTCTATTTTCATTGAAGAAGCGAAAATATAGCTGACTCGCATCGCCATAGTGAGCTTTTTTAAGACCCAGTCCCAACCGTGATTTTCTACTTGTTAATTTTAGGTAGGCCTGGGAACTGTGGTTCTCTCTCACTGGTAACCGATCGAGTCGCCAAAGTCATGTCGCTCGGCACCTGTGACATGTCGTCCGAAATTTTTAGTCATGTCGCTCGAAACAAAAACTCAAGCCCCGACTAGCGACTAGGAACCAGTGGCTTAAATACTTTGGTAAAATTCGACAGCGACAAGAGAAGACAGACAGGTTGGAGATGGTTTGCTTATGTGAGGAGCCTGTCAGGTAACCTTTCGAGTCACCCGAAAGTCATCTCGCCCGGAGTCATATCGCCCAGAACCTGAGTCATGTGGCCCGGAATGTTAGTCATATCACCCGAAATAAAAGGTAAAGTTGCCCGATTTTTTTTATCAATTGAAAAATCATCAAAGTGGCTTAGTTTAAGAAACCTCTGAAGGTACCGATAGATCGAAATACCCTTTTGGTGTATACAATTATGTTACCAATCCTTCCGTCAATAATGAAATGTCACTGTGAATGCTACCTGATTCAAACGTTCAACGGAAATAACTAGCCAATAAAAACACCGTTTATTTATTCAACCGTAAGAGAAGGACTTAACGGTACCACTTATTGCTTATTTACAGCCTGTGAGTCTGATCTTTTACGTATTTATTTTTTCAGGCGAAACAACTAAAATTTCGGGTGACATGACTCAGGTTCCTGGCGAGATGATTTCCAGGCGACTTGACCGGTTACCAACCTTCCGATGATACTTAATATATAAAAGCTGGCCAATTATTTAACTAAGTAAAAAAAAATATCGCTTGATTGATTTTCACACCCCTGACGTTTCAAGGAGAATTGTGTAATAGCCAGCAGAGTCTTAAACGTTAGCCAAAAAATGTGCTAAAAACGACATTTCAGCTCACAAGAAGCATTTAAGGCGGAATTTTACTCTTTGTTCGACGGGAGTCCTTTCTAGAATTTTTGGCTTAGATGTACCATCTGGTTCTCCAAACCCTTAACCTATTTCAGACCAAAACTGATTGACATTGTCCGCGCCAGTTCCCAGACCTAGTGTCAGTGGGCATACATCATTCAAAATTAGTAAATTCACTAGTAATATGTAGCTTGAAGGTATATTCTGGCTACCTCTTTATCATTGAAGACACAAATACGCCGATAAGCACTCGTAATTCTCTTGAAAAGGACCAAGTCTGTAAGCATATTACCAAAACAGCTGGTAAAAGTACACCCCATCGGAACGGATTACAAAGTGGGTCATGAGGGATGTCCAAGTCCCCAGAGATATCGGCTCCTTTGGTATGTAAATAGTTTACACAACTAACATAAAATATGTTGATTAATGCAAAATTTATATTCAAGAGAATCTTGGTCGCGTAAAAACATTTGATGATTGAAATTCCATTCCAACGTTAAAAGATCCGTCGCCTAGGGTCATTGTTAAGCTGGGAGTTTAACTTTTCTTTTCATAATTCGCTCCTGTGTTGGTTGTAGGGAATCAGGCAGAAAGATATCTTCGTCTTATAGAGTATGCTGAAGTCAGGACATTTCCTCATTTAGCCAGCATGTGTTGGAATTATTTGCCTGTGGGGGCGTAAAAGCTCTATCTTCATCTTCGACGAAGACTGACCAAAATGGATTGTAAGTTCAGCTTTTTTCGTCATTTTCCCTTATTCCTTCCTGAAGTCAAACAGAAGGATTCTTAAGTATGAGAGGGTTATTCCAATGACGCTTTTCGTGTCATCGTAGAGTTGTAGTGTGCACGGTGAAAAATAATTCAACTAAATCGACAACAAACAACACGAACGTAGCATACTATTTTGTATGGTTTTATGTTCTCTCAACCAGCGCGCAAGCGAGTGAGTTTTAACTACATACTATTTCAGAGCAGGGAATAACAGTTTCATGGTCCGTATCGAATGCTATTTTACTGTAGGGATGGATCGCCGTAATATTGTTTGAGTCAGTAACGGCGGTAGAACTTTGTAGCTTTGAGAAAAGTTTGTTAAAGTAACTGAGTACATTTCTAATTCATTTATAATGATGCAGTACCGACTTGTATAAAGAAGTAGATCCAGTCCGTAGTTGGTGAAAATTTGTGAGAGTCAAGCAGTTAGAAAGTTCTAATTCAACTTGTAATCAGAGAATATCCTTTCGTGCATTCTACGCCCGCTTAAAAGTGAACAAAATCAGAACCTGTTGAATGTGAATCATCTAAGTGATGTAAAATGGGTTGAGACTTTTAATGTTGAATTATACTTGATAATCTGCAAAATTTGGTTCGGTGTAGGTAGTAAGGAAAGCCCAGGTTTTTAGAATAGAATAGAATAGAACAGAACTGGCTCGATGCAGTTGATTGACTTGATTGCTGATGCTTTTGAACAGAAGTCTAAGAATTGAGACGATTCGTACACTGATTAGTTAATGAATGGAGGAAATCAAATGTTCTTGGATAACAAAATCATCTCACTTTTTGTAAATTGCTTCATTTCCCGAGAAGAGTGCTTTATTCTGACTTAAAAAGCGAAGAAGATACGAGACTTTAATCGAAGTAGTGGCTTAGAATAATCTTGCTGTCGTTCTTTGTTGTGTAAATTCTTTGCAAGTCAGTCAACCGGACAGCGAGACGTCGATCAATTCATTCTGCTTAATCTTTGAGAAGCTTTCTTTGATAAACTTAAACTACTTCATAAAACTTATGAGCGACATCAATCAATATACCTCTAGTTTTTATCATATCTGGTTTCTAAGCGTTCCTCGCTGAGTGATTATGAAAAAAAAAAGGTATTCACGGTTGCAATTAGCCTTTTAGGTATATTTTAGCGCGCGCGCTTAAATAAAAACCGCGATTTCCCAACTGTTTAACGACCCGTTGTAACCGTTACTTTTTGCAAATACTGCAAAGTCCAGAAGCAAACCAATGATATGACATCTTTCACTGAGATTACTGACGAGTGTTTGGAAACTAATATCGATATTTTGTATAGTTTTTTGCACCCGTTAGAAGAATGTGATGTTGGTGATATGCCAATTCACCCTAAAATAGTACGATTTGAATATTATAGGAAATTTAGTCACGCTTCAGTAGTTAAACGGAGTGATGAGGGCAAAACAGAACCATCTCGAGCAGCCGACACTGAACCCATAAGTTACGCTTCCGTGTTTCAATTAGATCATTCATCTCATGCAGGACGAACTCAAAAGTTATAAATTATTTTCGAAACTTACGAGACTTCACTCGATTAATTGAAAACCGTTGTTTTATTGAAAACAATGAGCCTGACCAACTGACAACCTCGCACTTCACATAGATTAAGCAAAAAAGTAGCGCCGATCAAACTTCTTCTTTCGTTTTTAAATCCTTACCGATTGCTGAGTGCCTGCTACAAATGCACACCGGCCACAGTGATCAGACTGGCACTTGCTTTAGCTTTCATAGACGATTTTAATAGCAATTCGTCAACGTCGTGAGACAGTGTAACCGAAAAAAATGGTAAATAAAAAATGGCACCAAACAATTAATACAGGTCCAATTGTAGGCTTCATTAAAACTAGCTACGTTTAGAAAGCAAATGTATCAATAAGTAAACTTTGAAATTCGAC
The DNA here is from genome assembly GCF_036669915.1 of Pocillopora verrucosa. NCBI lineage: Eukaryota > Metazoa > Cnidaria > Anthozoa > Scleractinia > Pocilloporidae > Pocillopora > Pocillopora verrucosa. The sequence continues at coordinate 24,823,621 of NC_089318.1, read as the reverse complement.
AATTCCTGTTGCCACAGAAACAGAATGGGGATTTTAAGCATCCATACATTATAGAAAAGTGATTGCAACTGGAGAAACGCACTTCAGTCGCTGATAATCTAGAAGAAATACGTGGAGCTTTTATCATCAGCTTTAATATATGTTATGATCAAATGAATATTGAACATTGATTCACTTGAGGCAAGCAGTTAGCAACGGATATTAACACAACACCGGCGGGTGGCGAACCAATGATGTGGGGCTTCATTCCGTCCGGTAAGCGAGGGTGCTTTGATTTAAAGCAGATTGGAGCTGTAAATGATGTTAGTCATTGTTTTATCGAGATATTGCTATTAAGATGTAACGCTTCTGAATGTATTGATCTGATAAAGATAATGATGGTTGCAGTTGATAAAAACAGGCTGCTCTTAGACATATCAGACTCGTCAGTGGCCGCCGCACGGAAACAATATCTTATCTCCAGCCTACGTATCGTAAAATCTTTGATTTTTCCATGGGAAGTATTCATTTATTATCACCTTCAAATATCACCAGTCTGGTGTTGGTCATCATAAATGAGAACTGTTTTTATCGATTTAAACTGCCGTTAATTACAACTAAATGGCGGACGTTAACACGGCTTCAGAAGAAAACTATTTTGCCAATACATGGCATTTGTCTTGTTTAGAAATAAAAGCTTTATTTTTCCTCCATTTTGCTCCATCTTCTCTCAATTTCAAAGTAGCCTTACGAGACCTTTTAACATGAAGAGCCATGATCGTTTATATGACGTCATTACGGTATGAACTGTCAGTCGATATATTGGCAGATTGACAAATCGTAATAATTTGTTAATCGAATTTCTTTGCTCTTTTCAAGTTGCCATATCTACCTATTTGGTGGAAATGGAGGATCTTTTCATTGTTCGAGTAAGGGCTTTGAATAAATAACCCATATGATAAAGCACCGATTTGGTTACCGTGTTGCCCAAGTCCTTGATTGTTCACCAAAAACTAGAAAACAAAAAGGAAATAAAAAAGGTTAATTTTACTTGTTTACAGTGACGTTAAGATTTTTCTTGCTTCTAGGGTATGTTCCAGCTGTCATTTTCCTGGTGTTTATCGTGATCATTTTAATTGGCCTTTTGGCTACATACTATTGCCTGAATAAAGAGATGTGTCCCTGCTCCAAGATGGAACCTCCCCAGAAAATCAAGGGCGCTGGATACGAGGAACTAGGAGAGGAACCAGCAGACACTTCTGAAGAGGAAGAAGGCCACGAGGAAGAAAAAGATGGAGTCCCTCCCGGGGAGGATTCCCCAGAGAAGTTGCCAACCTTTGAAATGAATGCTGGCGGGGACGATGTGCAAAAGACTGTCTCTGCATACGGAGACATCCAAGTAGATACGGGACTAAAAGAAGTCGACCAGGTCCCAGTTTTTGGAAGCGTTCATTTCCAAGTTGAGTACTCAATTAATGTGGGGCGTGTAGCCATCACGATCTTAGAGGCTCGAGAACTTCCCTCTAAGAGTCGAGGAGGCAGTTCACATTGCCGCTTCCATCTTCTATTGCTCCCATCAAGACGACAACGCTTCAAGAGCAAGTCACGACCAACGAGGCATCCAAAATTCGACGAGAAATTTGTATTTGATCGAGTTTTACAGCAAGACTTATTTAGAATGGCCATAAGAATCAGGCTTTATGGACACGACAAACTCGGAAAGGAGAAAGCGATTGGTGAACACATACTGCAGCTGGCGGACGTGGCTCAGTCACGTGACATGAAAATGGTCGCGTGGAGAGATCTGCGACCTAAACTTTCAGGAAGTGACACGCCCTAATTTTTTAGACTTATTTGATTTGTGACTGGTGGTAAAAACAAACAGTAGTATAAGTATCGATAATTGTTCAACTTATTCTTAAACAGTTTTCTGCCTGATAACATTACACATAATGGGATTCCAAGAGAAGAAAAAACTCCTAACAGTCGATTTTCAGTGAAAATCATGATGTTCGGAGATATTCTGAATTAATGTTGGGCAATGGTTACATTTTGTCGCTGTTTGCAATTGGCAGACATCTGTATGCTACGCTTTGCTTTGGCAATAAAGCGCAAATACTTTTGTACGAAAATTTATATGTAGTGGTGTATTTGGTTGTTGGTACAAGATTATGCCTAGCTATTATTTGGACTTCATTAGCTACGGAGGAGATATACTGATTTACGGCTTGTTAGTTAAAAAACCTTTTACATTTGAATGCTTTTCACGTCCTCAACTTGAAGCAAGTCACGTGTGGGCATTAGCCCAGAGAGACAAGGGGTTAAAAATATCAGTTCCGGTTCGAAACGATTCTTAGGGAAAAAAATCTACCTTAATTTGATCCTCAAATCCCTTCTCGAGGGTAAAACGAAGTGTCTCTCTTTGTCCAGGAACAATGTTCGTGCATATGAAAATGTTTTGCTTTTTTGGAAATTGCATTACTGCACACTCTACACTAAGTTAATTTTGATCAATTTTGCAACAACTCTGTCTTTTGACTCCTCTTCAAGTCAGAGTCAGAATATTGTTGCAATTTCACATTTTTGAGTTGAGCACCAATTGTTTGGCATACTATGGAGTTTTTGTTACGTGGGAGATGGAATAATGGGACACTTCTCCCAGCCCCAGTGATCTTGGCTTTTTCTAAGGTAAAGGAATAAAGGGTGCGAGTTTATAAAGAAACTGTGGCGCTGCGTCGGTGAACTAACACTCGAAACGTCAGCTTTAGAAACTTATTACGATGGCCAGTTTACATTATTATCAACTGAGTTAATAAAACCAAATTTTCTCAAATAAATTTGATTAACGTCAAGAGACAAACCAAAGAACCGAACTACTTATTTCCTTATACTGTTCATTAATTCACCGAAATTTAAACTTGCCTTCAAAAAAATTTGCATGAGGTGGTTATTACAGCTAGTTCTAAGAAAATCATAACATTTCCGAGAATTCTAGAAACGTCACATCCGCTCCTGTTAAGCGTTCTGATTGGCTGAAATAATTAGCTCATCGATCAGAACGGAAAAAAAAACAACAAATCGAGAATCCATCAGTTCTTCCTGTTGTCGTGATTCAACTTTAAAAACAAGGCATATAAACATGGCAACAAATCTAAAAGAGAGCTACGATCTTCTTGGGCTTCCAACTGACGCTACCGAAGAAGAAGTGCGAAAAGCGTACATAAAGAAGGCGAAAGAATGCCATCCGGACAAGAATCCTGATGATCCACAAGCCACAGAGAAATTTCAGGCGCTTAGTGAAGGATACGAGAGAATAAATTCAAATTCGAGAACAGAGTCCACTGATGAGGAAAATTTCAGTGGATGTGATGATTTCTTCAACTTCATATTCTTCCGGGAAATGATGCGAAGGAGGATGAGAGAGGAGATGATAATGAGAATGTTTGGAGGTATATTTGACGACGACATAGGCCTCGAGGGAGTTCACTTCCCGTTTGGAGGGCCTTTATTTAACCGCCCAAGGTCTCATGAATCTTTCGCACGATGGCATCATTCTCGGTTTCAGGATGAAAGAGCACCCAGTGCACACGATACTTCCACTAAATCGTCAAAGAAGGAAAAGCAGCGTAAAAAAAATCCACGCAACGCGTCGGACCTAGGACCCAGCGGAGACTTGCACGAACGAGAATATTCGAGAAGACGTAATTTTAGCAACGAGGCAACAACCTCAGATCGTGGAGAAACTATTAAAAGCAAATCTGCTGAGGAAAGTTTTCCCGCTAGTAATGAAAAAGAAACAAGTGACAAAAAGCGAGATGAACAACGTGATGCTCGAAAGTCAAAGCAGAAAAATAAGAACAAAGGACAAATGACGGCGGCTGAATGGCAAAAGGGACGAAAGAAAAATCACAAAAAGAAGACGGCGAGGTCCTGAAATGCTTGGCCCGGCATCAAGGCCGAAAGTTAAGCCTTGATTCTGTGAAATGGCAATGGGTAACAAAATGATGAAGGTTGATGGAATTCTTACGATTGATCCAATTTTTGTATCTTTCTGGAAAGTTCAACGACTCTCTTCACTCCTGAGAGAATCTCACGTTAGTGACAGAATTGTAAACGGGTATAGAGAGCCTTTTCCACATTTTGTTTCCATTAGTTGTAGTTTCGAAAAAAAATATTGATAATTGATAATAGAACAAAGGAAACTCATTGTTTCACGAGACAAGGCGAGATTGTCTCAAATATTTTGACGGAGAATGTTGGTTTTCACATTCTCTGTTTCCTTTAGTTACTGTGATATTGTTGTTAACTGTTGTGGGGTAGACATCTCTCTTTCGGTTTGTAAGAAATATCGGTCCATTCTTTTTTTTTTTTATTGCGATACCTTGGCGACATTTGAGTAGGAAGACAAAGATAACCCCAGCCCTCAAAAATAAAGACCAACAACACTTTTCTGCATCATAGATTCCGCAAACAGAATAATCAAGTTTATAAGCAGGCTTTAAAGAACTCCTTCAACACTTGGTTGAACAAACGTCTATAAATCGTAACAAGCAATAAAAGAAAAAATACTAAGCTAGGTCAGGTTAGTTAAGGTAGTTAATTTCCATGAAATTACAGCAAATTCAAATCGTTTTTACTAACATCATCTGCGGTGTTAAAACTGTTTGCTGAAACTTCAGCGAATATTGAATTATTGATTAGTTCGTTATTATAAAAAAAATGTTCTTGATCCCATCAAAATAAACGTTTTCCGCAACGTCGTTATAATTCATTATTCCTAATTTCTTTGGGAGACTGTTACTGTACATGGTGACATGTGTGTTGTAAATTGAGGAACATAAATGGGAGGGTTTTAATTTATCATTTCAGAATAAAAAATGAACGTCAATCCTAAAAATAAGGACTTAATCCCGAAGCAAATTATACAAATGAACTTCATCAGAAGCTTCAATGATAGTAGAAGAATCGTTATGTTCTAAATAATACTACTGAACAAAAATCAACCACATCCTAACATACTTTTTTTTTCAATATTTCAAAAAAAAATTAAAATAAATGAATTAATTTTCGGTGAATAAGTGCTGGAAATCACTTTTCTTTTTTTTATAAACTTATTTGACCCAAAACATTTAGTCAACTCTTTTAACAATAATCTTTTTCATAATAATTTATAATCCTTGAAATCGCTTGGCACATTTCAAAATACAACCTAAAAATAAATTCCTACTTAATGTCATTTCAATTACCATCAAAATAAAGATGATTATGTTTGGAAGTTTATAGATTTTAGATAATATTACTTGGAACTTATTGCTGCTTAATGTTCCTTTCTATGGTTGCTTTATATGATCTACCTTCAATTATTACTTTTCTCTCTAACCAGTGTTTTTTATCCGTAAAATAACTTTGCCACAATATAAGCGTCAAAAAAACTTCTTGCTAACAAAATATGCCACATGAAGAGCCTTTTTTTAAAACCCTTACTAGCTCAAACGTTGTTGAATATTCTCAACTTTGATAAGCGAATGTTTCCAATATCTTCTGTTTCCTTCATAATCTTTATCTATGCACAATCCACGTGCACAAGAAAACTCTGGTCGTTTGAGTTGGAAAATGGAGTTAACAAGTGGTCTCGGTTCGGCCAAACAGGCCAATGGGAAAGTTTTTAATATGAGTAGGCCACTGGGATGACAATGAAAAAAACTTGACCCCACTCCACGTCACTCCGTCAATAACAACTGTAAATAGACGAACAGAATAACAACTGTAAATAGACAAACAGAATAATAACTGTAAATAGACAAACAGAATAACAACTGTAAATAGACAAACAGAATAACAACTGTAAATAAACAAACAGAATAATAACTGTAAATAGACAAACAGAATAACTGTAAATAGACAAACAATAACTGAATAGAGAAACAGAATAACAATTGTAAATAGACAAACAGAATAACAATTGTAAATAGACAAACAGAATAACAATTGTAAATAGACAAACAGAATAACAATTGTAAATAGACAAACAGAATAACAATTGTAAATAGACAAACAGAATAACAATTGTAAATAGACAAACAGAATAACAATTGTAAATAGACAAACAGAATAACAATTGTAAATAAACAAACAGAATAATTATGACAACTGAAAATAGATTAACAGAAAAAAAAATCAGAGACTAAGTGAAGACTAAGTAGATAGCTCACCATTTAATGTACTGCTCTGTCCTTTAGTGGTGCAGATCAGTTTCGACACATTCACCATTACTGGTTGGTTCTTGGAATCAGCGTCTTTCTCTTTGGATTTTTTCATGGAACGCATCATTGCCTCGAGTCCTGTGACAACAAAAAATAGCACCATTTCACACTTTAGCATCGAAGAGAATACCGATCTGTAGTGGAATGCTACAAGACAGTGTTTGGTCTAAATGGCCCAGACTTTGATGATTATTTCGAATTTTGTAGAGATAAACTAAAGCCAACCATCCACAAAAAATACAAACTAAATTAGCTAAAGTTAACTCCTTTAAGGACCCCTTCTTCGTTATTATTATTATTATTATTATTATTATTATTATTATTATTAAATTTCAACACCTTACTCGCCACACTAACCGGCTTGCTCCGCCAAACAGCCTAAGAATACCCAAAACGTTATCACTGGAATATTCAGAAAACTCTCTGGTTGCTTTTTCTCAAAATCGTGATTATGGCTCCTAGTATTGACAAGTAACTCTCTTGCTGACACAGGACTGACTTCCACCCACACATCCTTCACATTAACAATAATAATAGCATTTCAAAAGTTCAGACCTCTTTTATTGCGTTCTTTGGTGACCGCCATTACTGAAAGCGCAGATGATTCCTCAGGAGTTGAAAGTCTTGTAACCACCAGCGTTTTGAAAGTTGTTTTAAGCGAGGACTAAAAATCAAAACAGGGAATGAGACAAAAGCATTAGCAATAACAAATTAGATGGTGCTGTGCAATTGGTGACCTAACTTACTTTGTTGACATCTTTTTTATTCCCCGCTGCAAGCCAGTAGTCCACTTGAAGATCCATCTGTTCGCTTGAGTAAAGGCTCCCACCACTGCTCTCCTGGAGCCTGGTGGGTACAAAAGTACTAGGCATCAAGAATTATTATTATTATTATTACTGCCTTTACCTGAGAACAAAGAGAATAAACCCCTTTATCCATATCACAGCTACAATACCCGAAAACGCGACCAAGCATTAGGGTTGGTTTCCATACGATAGCTGCGATCGTTTGCAATCACAGATGCAAGAGTATTGTGGAGTAGATAATACGATATTACGATTACCGCTGTAGATGAAACTTGGTTTCCGTTTGAAAGCAGATCGCCAGCCACTCTTCTTGGCGATCGCATCGTTATATGGAAACAAAGCTTCAAGTTTAAAGGCAGAAGTAAAACTTAATATGGAGTGGTCCAAAGTTATAGCATTACTAGCCTATTACCATAAACTAAGAAAAGTAGCGCAAGAAAACAAGCAATATAATGGGCGAATACAAAATCTGACGGTCTTTATTAGAAGATGAAAGTAATTAGCGTACCCACTCAAAGGAGGGCTTGAAAATGGAGGCGTTTGCGAAGATCCTGGAGCAGGAGCTTGACTGTCACCCCTAGAGACAGCCCCTGTACTTTTGGCTCCAGTGGTCGATGGCGTTCCACTTGTCACTACAGGTTCTTCGTCTGCTTGAATAAAACTAAGTCAGAATGAAGTTAAACGCTAAAAACGAAGAATTCATTCCAAACAGTGAATTACCTTGGTATATGTCGGCTGATCCAATCCTAACATCCTGCAATGAAAATGTACACGTCAAACTACTGTATATCTTGTTCCATTCCCTATGAATTACGACCAGCCCCTTCCTTGAAAATTCAGCTAGTTTGGCGGCAGGCACTAAGGGCGAACCCCCAGTTGGGGAATGGCCCGTTGACAGTGGCCAAAGCAACCTGGATCCAATTATGGAATAATTGAAACATTTTGAGATTTCTTGTTATTCCATACCCAGGAATTTGCTCTGCAGATTATCTACTCCCTGAGTTTTACGATAACAAGCTATTGTGTTTCGATACGAACGAAAGTTTTTTTGAGATTATTTTCTGCGATATTCAATTATTGCAGCAGAACAAAAACAAGGGTGGAAAAGGCGTAACTTCAGCTTTTATTAATTGCCGAGTGGCCGCACATTCAATTTTATTGAGACATTTCATTGAACCCTGATGCGTCTTCAAGGATAACACAAAAACAAAATCAAACAAGAAGAGTTTGGCGATCATAGTGGTTAAGTAATTATAACCTATTTTTTTTTTATTTTAAAACCACACTCATAGTCATAGTCAAGAATGCTGACCCTTTAAACATTTTTATATCTCATGATACGATTGTACCCAAAAACAACCTAAAAGAATAAAATTTTTGGTTAATGTTTTATTACTTTTCACTCAATCGTCCTACGCTTTACATCGAATTGATTACTTACACAAACAAAAGGCAAAAACACTTGGGAAGATCCTTCCTCTGATCTAGAAGATGAACAGGAATACAGCATGACAATACGAGCTTTTCGTAATCAAGCATTCCAAACAGACTTGGATATATTCCGTTGGGGCGTGCTTTAAAAGCTGAGTACAGACAGCCCTATCTGTCGGTATCACCGAACTAAAATATCGCCGCAACCAGGGGAGAAATAAGGCAATGAAAGTACACCAGTTATCGCTCACCCTTTTAGTTTTGTATTCACAAGAGCCTCAGCAATCGGTAAGTTGTGCGTGATTGTCGCTGATGACATCAGAGTTTTAACTCGCCTGCTCACCTCCTCGAAATCTAACAGAACAAAATTCCGAAAGGTAATCAGAGACGATAATAAGACTACAATGACACAATAGTACAGTATGGTATATCAACACAACAACATTATACTAGAGAAGTAAAGTAACCACGTTACAATAGGATATATTTTTTTACACTTCGGTGGTGCCTTGGTGAGAGCACTCACCAACCACCAGTAGTGTCGTCTGGATTCTACAATTGGATATATCCTTGATCTGCTAATACGATTCACTCAAAAGAGGAATGTGAAAGTATCACCACAAGAAATAGCATAGGATAAGTAGTTAAATTATCTTTTCGTTTTCATATAAACTACCTCGCTTAGAGTAAACAAAAGCTAAAAAAGACCTCCCGACTTACCAATAGCAGTGTCTGAATGCTCAAAAGCTTCTCTCCAAAAGTTATCCATAAAAAGTGAGTTGTACCTTGCATCTAGTCCTCCAATGTGCCTGGCCAGAGGTTGACCGTCTGAAAACAATGCAGACCAACAACAGTAAACCTTGAGAACCAAAACATTGTCAAGGAACAACAACGTCTGGCTAATACTTATAGCCAAGGTGTATTCCTTCCCATGACAATTCCAAGCGACATGATATGGAAGAAATTTCACAGGTTAGAAAGTCTTACTACAAATTGCACTCAATAGTCATTGTCTTCTCAATTCACTTTTTTTCTTTTTTTTTTTTTTTTTTAGCTACAGACCACTTTTGGTTTGAAGAAAACTTACCAAGAGGAATAAGGAGAAATCGAAGAAAAGTCTGCCAGTCTGGTGGCTTGGAAGAAAAGTATTCCACATACGGCTGAAGAACAGCACTAATATACGACTCTGTGCCCGCGATGGCCACACCCAACTGAGGCGGGGAAGCTGAATGAGTATTTATACTAGCAAAAGAAACAGGATTGAGAAGAGAGTATGAAAGACAAGACATGTCAGTCAAGTCAGAAAATTTACAACGTCTGAGACTCTAACTCATTGGAATATCTCAGTGAATTTGTGTAATTTATATTTACTGTGGTGGATTAAGTTAGCTTACATAAGCCTTTCCTCATTTCTATAAGGAAAAGCTACTATTTTATAAAAAGTTAGCTTTCCTCCATTCAAAGTAAGGGGCGAACTCCCGTTACCGGCTGACAAAGCAGGTCAGTTTCTTTACAAACTAACTGATTCATTCATTAATACAAATGCAGAAACAAAAGTTTTCTGTAGTCACAAGAGAGATAGAAAAACATGGCATATGGAAATAAACTTTTCTTACAATTTCTGGTATCTATTGACAATGGCTAGAAATACAGCCTGCACATCAGAACTGGATCTTGTACAAATCATCTTCACAGCTTTGTCACAGAGCTTCAATGCCAAAAGCTGCACAAAATAAAAACAAACATGTGCTGTCAACTTTTTAACACACTACAAAATACTAACATAATTTCAGCAATCATGTGAGAGATTTTTAAACCTATTTAAAATTTGTGAGTTTGAACATAATGAGCTGGTTTTTTAAACAAAGTCAAGCCATTGTTGAACAAAACCATGTTCTAGGTCATTTTTAACTTTACTTTTATCAGAACATTTATTTTTGTGAACAGTGTGAAGGAGTTAAAAAACTAGCAGTGGAATTCCATTTATTTAATTAAATCAACCCTCTCATAGAGAATTCATGAAGTCCTCTATTGGCATAAAAACCATGGTTTGGGTTAGACCTTGTGTTCATAACCAGTCCAATAAGTTTAGTCAGTTTTTTTCTTTAAAAAAAAAAAAAGATCTGAATTTGAAGTGAGATAGAGATGCCTAGCAATAATCCCACCACATATTTCAAATAAAACATCAGCAATAAATGTTTGACAATTACCTGGCCCTGCCACTCAGAAGTACTAATCAACAGAATGCATTCAGGAATGTCACTATCCCCAGACAGCACACTGCTAAGTTGTTCATTCAAGGTGCCTCTGGGTAGCTGACAAAATAAATACTCTCAACTTAACATTTCTTTGTAGAGTTGAATAAAAATCCTTCACGCATAAATTACATCAATTTCAACAACAATAAGACACATTTGGACCCACCTGCAGGTCAACATCACTATTTCTCCTCTTTGTTAAGGTGTCTGGCTCTTCTGTTTTCCTTCTTTCCTTGAATGACACACTGCGACGAACTGAGGGTGTGTCATCAACACCTCCAGGCCCCGATAAAAGGTCAGATGAGTTTGTGATGTCTGATAAGTTATCTCCATCAGAGTGTGGGCTCACATCCTTGAAACAAGAGGACCACTCATGGTCTGAGATCAAACTGAGCAAACCTCCTACATGTGATTATTCAGAGAGCACAAAGAAAGGAGAAACAGACATCTAATCCAATCCTTCCAAGTTTTGATCTCAGTTTCCCTTCTATTTTTTGTGCTCCCCAGTCTCACTCACTCACTCCTCCATCTCACTTGTTCCCCCTTGTCACACTCACTGCCATGTTTTACTCACTCCACCCTGTCTCTGTACTTCCCACTGTCTAGGTCACTCCTCCTGCCTCATTCACTCTCCCTGTCTCTGTCCCTCCCCCCTGTTTCACTCACTCCCTCTGTTTCACTCACTCCCCTGTCTCACTCACTACCCCCTGTCTCACTCACCTCCCCCTGGGACACTCACTACCCTCTGTTTCACTCACTCCCCTGTCTCACTCACTACCCCCTGTCTCACTAACCTCCCCCTGGGACACTCACTACCCCCTTCTTCACTCACTCCCCCATCTCACTCACTCCGCCTGTCTCACTCACTCCCCCTGTCTCACTCACTACCCCCGGTCTCACTCACTCCCCCTGTCTCACTCGCTCCCCTCTGTCTCACTCACTCCCCCCTGTCTCACCCACTCTCACCACACTACACCATCATATGCTCACCATTTCATGATCTGGCTGCAGGTCTTCTCCTTCCACTTGAATAGCGAATTGTGGACAGTAACTGTTTCCTTGACCAACCTAAAATACAGAAAACTCATTCACACACTTGAATATTACCAAGCTGTTTTGCATTCATTGGCAAGTTATGCATTAGGAAGGTTTACTTACAAAGTAATTTACCACTTGGACAAAAAGGAATAAGTTAAAATATGCGTCCCCCAACATATTACTTCTCAGAGCCAGAGTATTCATCTCTCTGAAATTACAGCTATGTTCTGCTTTCATCAACTATAAGGGTAATTAGCCTGGTGTATACAGTAAAAAATGATGTATCTTGCAAGTAGCAGTAACAAAGCCCTCCTTGATAGTAACAAAACTTACCAAAGAATGACTTGGTACATTTTCAGTAGAACTTCTGGGATCAAAGTAAGGTCTAAAAAAGTTAATTATGACTGTTGGTCAAAAGGAATGCTCAGCCTTACAAATTGAAGGAAATCCTAACTGTTCCAAACATTCTAGAAATACCTCAGTGATGGTTTAGGTGTTGACACAATACTAATGGTGTCTTCAAGAAAGTCATTTTCTGCATCACTGTCCAAGTCCTCCAGATCATCAGGAAAAAGGAAATCATCAGCGGTTTCATTTTCTGGAGGACTGATGTCAATATCTGGGTATGTTCCCATTTCACTTTCTAACTCCTAAAGGTGAAATGAATTAACTTGTGACTTTACTTTTTCATACATTCATGTAAAATGCATGAATGTCCACAGAACAATTTTTGGTAGTACTTACTTCCTCTGGAACTTTAAACTTCTTTAAGAGTGCGATAAACTTTTGTTTAAAATTCTTTTGGTGCTGTATGAAAACAATTTATTAATAGAATTACATACAACATCACTAAAAGCCTGGCAATCTAAAACATGTGGCAAGCATTGCATAAGATTGCTTATACCAGTCAGCATTAACAAGGCATGAGAAGGGCATGGGGTCAGACTAAGGAACAGACCCTGTAGGAAATTTGTTTAATTCATCATTTCTGCTCACTAACCCACTTACTTCACAAAACCTGTTAATGTGGCAACATGTAAAGTGAGCAGTGCTGAGTTTCATGTAAGATCAACACAAGTTTGTGTGTATTTTAAGTGATATTTGATGTAAATTTGGTCATAATTTGGCCCTCCATTTGTCTGGGAAAGAAGGTACCTCTTTGGGAATGAATGAATGAATTTTGTGTTTTAGCCTGCCATGATGCTTGACCATATGTAAAGCAACAAAGTTTTCCCTAAGTGATGATAATTACAAGAAAACCTGGGTGCAATGTGTTGGGGAAATCAACATTCACTTGACTTTACTATGAAAAATCAAAATCCAGAAAATTATGGGCAGTTCTTAGGAGAAATTTCTGGGTAACAATAAATTACATGCCTATACTTTAATCCTTTGTTCTTTGGGTACTTCACAGTCGCCATTTCTCACTCACTATTTGAAATCAAGGTTTTACCCCTGATTTCTCTAATTGCAACCAAATATTTATGTTGGTGTGGATCTTTGCCAAGATCACCCATAAAACAATCACTATTACCAAAAAAAGTCAATCACTATTGCTGAAATTTCTTCAAAAAGCCCATAAAACTTTTACAATATGACAAATAATTGAGAAATTTGACTATTTCCTATCTGAAGAGAAAGAATGAACAAACAAATAACTTTCTAAAATCTTAGCACCATCAATGTTTATGGAAATCAATAAGATACTTAACAAACTGTTGGTGAATATTGGAGCTGTGTCAGAAATCAAGCTGAGTGAATATCAACCCAACATTGTTTGGCCTTTTCACTGTGAGTTGCTGCAACCATTAATGGACTGGAAACCAGCACTCAGGCAAACCATAAAGAATTCAGGCAGATAATGACCAACAGTTCAGTGGAATGAACCAAAGAAGGCTATTCAATGAAGCTGATAGATAATTATGTTCAATGACTACATTTAAAGCCCTCTTTTTTATTTAACAATACCGTATAGTTTTTATTACAAAATCTGGTCAGCTGAATTTTCCAAACCTTCGCAGGAATAGTGATTTTTCCATGTCTTATTTTCCCACCTTGTCTCTGTTCCACATCTAGAATATCCTTTAAAATGCAAATTTTAGAACAGACTAATTTAAGTGTTGGAACTTTGTGACTTGTTACAAATGATATCCACTGCCTAAATACAGTCATTTAAAATGTGACCAATAAAACCCACAACCCAAGATTACAAATGAACCAAAGAACTAGGATTGAAATCAGTTTTCTCTTTGTTAATTGCTATTTACAGCTGGTGATCTTTGGTGGTAATGAAAATCATTGCAAGACATTGAGAATTCAGAGTAATAAACTTACAGCATCCCCACCACTGTCACTTCCTTCCTGGTCAGACAGTGAGAAGTCATCATCATCATCACTAGAATTGTCGTCACCATCACCTGAAATGTGAAAAAGAAGAGGAACATGTAATTAATGGTGTGTACAGGTAAAAGCATTTCGTCCAATAGAACTAGGGAATTTTTTAAATTTAAATTCAAGAAACTCTTTAAGTCTTGCACATCATCATGAAAACAAACCCTGGTGTTAAATAATGGTAATTGTGGCCAAGGTTACACCAGATAATATTGAAAATGATGTACTTTAACTACCTCTGACTAATGATCCAGTAAGTCTGTCTCCATCTGTTTCAACTGGTTGACTGAAAATTAATACAGAAAAATTAATACATCAGATTTTTCCTATTAGAAAAACTAAAACAAAAACAAAAATTATTGTTTGAAAAATTATCTTGAAATAGAAACAAAAAATTGTAAAATTAAAAAAAAAAACTTAGACTGTTCTCCCGAATGCAAAACACCTAATTTTTTCAAATATGAGCTGTTGAGACATCTCCTGTCTAAACATACCAGTGACTATAGTTGAATGTGAGTAACTGGCTGTGATTGGTATGACTTTGTGATATAATCATTACATCACTTAAATCAAATATTATTAATCTTTATTTTGGTGCATATAAATCAGCTGAGGTATGTAAATAACAGTATCATATTTGAGCCTCATACTAATTCCAGTTTCCACAATACCAAAAGTGTGAAAATTATGTTAAATTTTATGTTGCTAACTTTTAATATTCCATCGGAAAACTGCATCACAATGGACAGGAACAATGTTGAACTACATGATGCATTACCTGGTAAGGGAATTGACAGTAATCAGGGCCACTGGAACAAGACTTCCTTTCGTGTACAACTTGAGTTGATTGTCCACTGAGTGCTGGAGAACCTAGTGAGACATCAATTAATATTATCATAAGCCCAACAAGAATTGTTACGACACAGTGAACCTTTTTTTGTCTTGTCACGAGCATGGGACAAAGAAAAAATTCTGAGTCCCGTGAAGAATGGAACCTCAGACCTTTGGATTCCACACTCCAATGCTCTACCACTGAGCCACAGAGACTCCACAGTGAGCGAGGTCTATCACAAAGTTGATATGACACCCATCCTGCATATTGCTAGGATCAGCAATGTTGATAGCATAATATTTGTAGATAGAAATAAGGAGTGGAGTCTCTATGGCTCAGTGGTAGAGCATCAGAGCGCAGAATCTGAAGGTCTGAGGTTCAATTCCTTGATGGGACTCAGAATTGTTTCTTTGTCCCACACTCCTGACAAGAAGAAAAACAGATCTTTCTCTATTTCTTTCCCAAGCTAAAAAAACCTACCATCTTTCTTATTTCTATCTACAATGAACCTTGTTTCTCAACAACCATACCATGTAGCCACAACAGATTTAAATACTTAGAAATGAATACCAACCTGTCCCATGTTAACAAGGCCTACAGCTAGTGTTTTAAATCCAAGAATTGTGCGATTCTTGTACTTCTTTCGTCGTTGAAGCATGACTTGAAGATTGTTACCAGCTCTCTTCAAAAAGTGTGGATACTGAAACAAAGAATAAAATAATCACAGTCTGCAAAGTGAAACTGCTATGAAGTTGTAAAACAATATCCAGCAAACAGGTAATGAGAGTACTCAAATGTATCTTGATCAACACTAAATTCTCGCAACTAATTTACAAAGAAATGTGTAGCAGCTAGAGGGGAGAATTAACAATCAGATCTTGGAAGTTAAAGGGTTAAAAAGTCATAATTTGCATTCTCTAGCAATAGGCTTCATGTCTGCTTTCAGGTATTTTGTGAGTTAAAGGGTTAAAAAGTCATAATTTGCATTCTCTAGCAATAGGCTTCATGTCTGCTTTCAGGTATTTTGTGAGTTAAAGGGTTAAAAAGTCATAATTTGCATTCTCTAGCAATAGGCTTCATGTCTGCTTTCAGGTATTTTTTTTCCCTTTCGTTAATGATTTTTTTTTCTTTTAATTGTCCAATTCAAAGGGGATAATTTGCAAACCAAATTATCCATGATGCAATAAAAAATATAAGCTGCCGAGCTGGTTCAAGAGCTAAAGACCAACACACCTCTTTACCTGGTATATTGATTGAAACAAGACTGTGTATCAGAATGCACAAGCGCTTCTTTGTCTGATTATGTAGTTTTTTTTTGTAGTACAAATGTGCTGTGCAATACTGAGAAATTGCCCTAAATCATACCTATAGACTAAGCATCAAAAAGAAAAAAAAGCATGCTTCTTCCTTGTTTTTAGTACCACAGGTACATGTAAGTCACTCAATTATTTTTCACCAATATTTAACTTTTCTATAAATTCCTTTAAATAACCCAGTGAAAGAAAAGTGTCCAAAGATTTTTCCAGCTTTGAGCACTAATTCATCAAGAAGCTCAGAGTAACTAATTCATGATTCAATTTATAACAATTGTTTCTCCTAGTTTTTGTTTCAGAAATAAGGTTTCTAACAAAAATTGCTATCCATGTCACTCAAAAACTGACTAATCATATGACAAGAAAATATAAATTCAAAATGAAATTGATCTAAGTGGTCATGGGTGGACAAAATACTACAGTAAAAAATAGAAAAGAAAAGAAAAATAAATGTCTATTGGAAACATAAGGAGTTATGAAAAGAATAAAATTAAGGAAGAAATTGAAATGCTGTCAGTGATAAATATATAAGATATGACCTGGATATCTGAGGCAGAAAATTACCTCAGATGTAAAGTGAATAAGTATAGGCTTATTAACTCAGTTTTCTCATCACTCCTTTCTTTCTTTCTTTAACATATGTTTCAATCTAAATACAAAAGCTACATCTGAAATTACAGAGTAAACTAATTATGCAATTTCCATTTTGGAATTAGCCTTTTTAGGATTTCTCCATATGGGAAGCAAAACTATATAATATATTGTTTATGCCTATTTCCTGCAAGTCTGAGCATACAGGTGAGATCATCATTTTTGTTGTCTGAATGGAAAAGTTGCCTGTCCCAAATACACAGACGGCCCATCATTTTCTTTTTCTGAATGGAAAAGTTGCCTATCCCAAATATTCAGACAGCCCAAGTTTCCTGCCCTAGTTATCATATTTTTAAATCTATAATTATCTTCATTAACCGACCTGCAGAGAAAAGGATAGATCCAAATCAGTGTCAATCAAACCAGAGGATGGAAGAACTATCTCATTTGACCTAAGTGTTCTGCGGGAGCTCTAAAAAAACAACAACAAGTGTATCTATCAAAGATTAATAATAATAACTGTGTGTTGAATTACTGCAAATTCTGTTTAGTGTGTTGCTTACATACCCTATTCAAATATTACACTTTATAGCATTAATTATTTAATGGTTTATTTACCTGCATTGAGACTGAGATGATTACTTCAGTCAAACTTGGTTCTAAGGGTTTCAACAACTCCAGTCGAGTTAGCGTCATCGTACACAGCCTGAAACATAACTCAACTCATCAACTTTCTCATTTGACAACTTCCAAAGAAACATTTTCATGGTGGAGAGTACAATCATTGAATCCTGGAAAATTTTTATACTTGCTTTTATTGATTCTGATTCTGTGAGTAGTGGTAACAAAGTGTCTTAAGACTTTGACAGTGACTATCAATCCACTTTTATCCACATTAGGTATAAGCTTTGCATTAGTCACACTGAACTTAATTAAAAGGTTGGATTGCTGAATTGACTCTATTTTCTGCTTCTCTGTATAACAATGCATGACTATATAATTATGAAAGTTCAGATAAAGGTAAAAACGGAGTGATAAACCATACTCTCTTGACACTAGTCAGTGGTTAACCAAGGTAATATACCCAAAGATAAAATGGGACCCTGTGTGATGCTTTATATTTCAAAAGGAAAAAAATACTCTTTCCCTAACAGAAGTTTACCTTTCATTACCAAAACATAAGGCTAATGGGAAATGAAGAAGCAAGAGAAGAATTGTCAAGAAACAGAGGCCTTTTAACATCACACCTCATTGCTACAAAAATGACAGTTTACAGGGAATATCTGCCAGTTAATTTTCATAACCTAGAATTTTATGAAACTCACCCACAAAGACCCACAAAAGCCTTTTAAACTAGAAGCTTACAAAACAATGCTAAATATCTTAATGTTACATTTTGGTAGCTCATTCCCATATATTTGGTCACATTTAAAACTTCACAAGAAATAAATAAATGGAATCCAACAATGTCTTTTTTAATAAATATATTTAATACCAAAGAATTAGGCCTAACCACAAAATAAGATTAAGAGAGAATAAAATCTGTTTTGATTCCTAGAACACTTGCCAGATGTCTCTCATCAACAAAACAATAATTTATTAGCTTGGGAGGAATTTGCATACCTGCAGATTTTAGGTTTCTTATATTCTTTCTTCCTTTTTTTAGCTGATGGTTGAAATTTTTTAAAATCAACAGAATTATATTTATTGATGAAGCCAGTAAGGATTCTAAAGAGAAGTACATATTTTTAAGTCAACCTGAGCAAAAATTGCCTTTATAGCACGGAAAGAACCAAACTTAAAATTCATGATTTTTTAATATGCAGTATGTTCAACAATGATGAATGTTGTTCAACATGATGAATGAATGAATATCTAAGAGAAAGAGACAGCAGTTTACATTAGCTTGCTTTTTGACACAAAGGCGTGAGCTAAAAATTTTGTAGAGAAAATGTGTCAATTGCTAAATCAGTATCAACCCCAGATAATTGAATAATTTGCTTTGAAGTACTTGAACCACAACTTACTCTCAGTGCAGTTTTCAGCCACAGCAGAGATTTCGTTTGTTCCTTCAAGAACATAAATAATGCGTAAACCGTAAAACTAAAACTCTGGTGTTATTCGAACGTTAAGGTGGAAAAGAAAAAAAAAATCGCTGAGACTAATATTCTCTGAATAGTCCCCGTCCGTGATCTTTGTTCGTATGATCCAAATAAAATTTAGAAGAACACATGTCGACAAAAAATTGATAATTTCATTTCAGATATTCAAAACATTTTGAAAACCGAATTTGGCAGAGACAAATTCCAAAGTAAATAAATTTACAAATCAACAGATTTTTGTTAAGGGCAAGTTTCCTGGGTGCATATCACACCTCGGTTAAATTGCTACTTCCTTGAGAAAAATTTGAACGAACTGCTACAAAAAACTCCACCATAAATCTGCAAAATCGTAACGGTTTATCGCAACAGCATACAGCACGTGTTTGGTGATGACAAAATGGAGTAAAGTTAGACATTCGTGATTTCAATCCAACAAATAAAAGATCAAGATAGAGGGCAGTCATTTCTTTAAATACACGTTACTTACTTAGACCTGGGCAAGGAGACCTGCCTACATAAGCTTTAATACAACTGTTTTTAGCTTGCTACATAAACAGATCTTCAGCAATAGACTCTCACTGCATAAGACTCAAGCCTGAGTCAACGGGACATGGTCTTCGGGAAAAATGTAAGCTTACCTTCAAGTGATTGCAAAAGTGCCGATACAAAAAAAAATAGTTTTCAAAAGCACTCACCGCGGTACACAGTTTGGCGACGTTCTCTCGACTTCCCAAGTGGCAAATAATTTCATGGGAACAGGTCTTTGGGGAGTGGAACCGGTCGAAACATCTCGACGAGTTCCCCCTGTCTCCGCCATATTGAGTCGATCTCATTGTTTTGGTGCAGTACGCTTGCGCATTGAATATGAACTTCCGGTAAAGTTAGGAATGTCAAGCAGCTTGAGATACCAACCTACACTGAACCTGAACATTCACTCAAGCAAAGTTGAGTAAATTGGAAATACTCGATTTCTATCAAAATTTAGCGAAAAATATTCCAAATATACGATAAACCCCCTCTCTCCCGAAAAAACCAGAATGAAACGCATTTGTTTTCCTCAGGATGTCTTATTCAGTAGCAGAGGCAGGACATTCTTCAATCGAGATGTGAGTCGGTAAAAGTTGAAGTTACGGTACATAACCCCCGGTAAAGAGTGCCCTTATCTTTGTGCCGAACCTTTTTCCAAATATCCAAATATTGTGCCATAACGAAATTCACATTTCACTTTTGTTGTTTTATGCTCGTTGAAAATTGATTCAAAAGTCCATTTCCATGCAAGTCCTTTTTTTCCATAAAAAACGTCCTTAAATCTTCATTTTTCCTCATCAGTAGGAAGACAGAATTCGAATTCACTCCATGCTTTCTCTTTTTCCCTTTTCTCTTTAAACACAGGTCCGAATTTTAGTATTCGTTTCTCGTTTTCAAATTGAATTGGGATTCGAAACTTAGGACATGGATCGACGTAACGCTGTACATAGTGTGGTTTAGAGTTACTAGTTACTTTACTTATGCGATTTGCTTTGACCGACTACCAAGATGTCGCACCATCTAACTTTTGTATGCAAAACAGAGGCAATATGCCAGTTTTTCGATAAACGTGGCTATTCTGGCTCTGTCGTTCACGCTGGCCACCGCCGTGCCCAACAAATTGATCGACAGTCAGCACTACAATCGGCTGAGAAGGATAACACTGACCGCATTCCATTTACTCTTACATTTCACCCTCACAACCACGCAGTTAAATCTATCATTCTTAAAAATTTTAAATTACTCCAAAACGATTCATAGACTAGCACTATCTTTTCGCAACCCCCACTTATTTCATTCAAACGTGACAAAAAAATAGGCAACTCTTTAGTCAGGAGTTCATTTCAAACCAATGACCAATCTGGAACTTTCCAATGCGCTCACTCAAGATTCAAAACTTGTTCTTTCATTCATAACGTAAAGAAAATATCGGGACCCAAGAGATCCGTTAAGATCACTGATCACTTTACGTGTATCTCCGCCAGTGTTATTTACTGCATAACTTGCACTTATTGCAATAAGTTATACATCGGCGAAACAGGAAGACGACTAGGTGACCGATTCCGAGAACACCTTCGCGACTTGGAAAGAAATGACAAGGACGCATCCAAACCAGTCGCTAGACACTTAAACTTCCTATTCATTCTAAACAGCATATGGCAGTTTGCGGCCTTTCCTTACATCTAGGCAGTTCGGAAAGCCGTAAAACAATAGAAAAAAAACTTATCTTCCAAATCGGCACCATTAATCCCCGCGGAATCAACGAGCGCTTTTCATTCAACTAATTTATTCCTGTTTTCTTGTCACCATATTCCCACCAATGGCGTAGCTCCACTTTCTGCATATAAACCCACAACTCCTCCAATCGCTCTGACGAAGGGCTAGCGCTCGAAACGTAAGCTCTTTTACCCTTTACGGTGGCTAATTTACGTTTTCAACTCAGTTGTTAACACTAAATTACCTGACGCAGCACCACAGTTTCTTTAGAAACTTACCCCTTTATTCACATGACGTAAAGAAACCAATTAGGTAGCGGTATTCACATTCCAGCGTAGTTACAGACAACTAGTCTCCTTCTCACCCGTCGTCTTGCGACTTCACCAGGGAAAACGAATGGGTTAAATGATTTCCAAAAAATTCATCGGGAAAAGCAATGACCGAGGTCAGACTGTTGGCTTAACTAAAAATCTTTTGCCTCCTATTTTTTTGACCCGGGCTTTCTCTCAGATTTACAACAAAGGGACTCCTCTTTAAGACCGTTTTATGAAGACTCTTATTTCTCAAAGTTTTGAGAAATGTGACACAAGTTCACTTTTTTCGTGCAACGCCATACACGATGTAAATGAAATAGGCAAAACGAGATCCCGCCGGACAAATATCCTCGTAAAACGTTTGAAAAGCACTTTGCTGGAGACTGCCGGTTTATTACATTTTTCATTTTCAGCCATATGTCGTGCCTTTTTATTTTTTGTATTACATCTTTCGGCAAATTACACTTAGATGATATCTCTAACTAAAGAGCGAGGAACAAAATTTTGACAACTTTGACCAGATTTTTTTGGCAAAGAGCTGTACCTTATTGGAGACGCATTTTTGGATTGCTTTATGCCACTGGCTCAAAGAAGTATTTTGGAATGCAAACTCCCCAGCCAGTGGAAACAGGCACAGGTAAAATGTCTTCACAAGAAGGGGAATACTCTCGACTGTGAAAACTACAGGCCTATTTCCCTTCTTAGCATTCCGGGCAAGCTATTGGAGAATGTTGTAAGCCAACAACTTGATAACTTCTTATATAGTAACAATCTGATCTCCTTAAATCAATGGGGCTTCAGAAAAGGAAGCTCACCCGAGCTGCTCTTACTTTCCGTTACAGAACGATGGCGTTTAGCCTTGGATGAAAGCAATATTATTGGCGTAGTCTTTATTGATTTTCGGAAAGCGTTTGATTGCGTCAACCACACAGTTCTTATGGATAAATTACACTCTATAGGTATTAGTGGCTCTTTTTACGATTGGCTCTTAAATTATCTTGATAATCGTAAACAATTTGTCACCGTAAATGGTTCAAACTCAGAATTGTTGGAAATAGATACGGGTGTACCCCAAGGGTCTTTACTTGGTCCTAGACTTTACAGCATTTAC
Organism: Pocillopora verrucosa; assembly: GCF_036669915.1. NCBI lineage: Eukaryota > Metazoa > Cnidaria > Anthozoa > Scleractinia > Pocilloporidae > Pocillopora > Pocillopora verrucosa. The sequence goes on along the minus strand of NC_089318.1, from coordinate 24,800,948 downwards.
TCAAATGATCTGCCCGGAGCCACAACGAACGCTTCCGTTGAAATGTTTGCAGATGATACTACTGTTTTTTGCATTGGAAATACTGTTGATGAAGTTTTATTTAAGATACAGAAAGCGATCGTTGACTTAAACAAATGGGCTAAGGATAACTTCATGACTATTCATCCCGCAAAAAGTGAACTAATGTTGTTATCAAAATCAAGATTCATCGGACCCCTACAGAAAATTTGTTTAGGGCAAAATGAGTTGTCATTTGTTTCCAAAGCTACATGTTTAGGGATTCTTATCGATAATAAACTCTCTTGGTCGCCACATATAAAATCTTTGAGCAAACGTTTTTCGGCAAGAGTGAAGAAACTCAAACACCTAAAAGGACTCGACAATCGCCTCTTAGAGTCAATTTATTTCAAAGGTATCATTCCAAGTATTGCGTATTCTATTGCATTATGGGGATCTTCTAAGTCACTTCAGACACTGGAAGACATTCACATTGGAGCCGCGAGATTTATTTTTAACCTAAAGGAATCTACCCCCAATACTGAAGTTCTGGCAGCGACAAAATGGAAGTCCTTATCATATTTCTATAAAAAGAGGATTGCCACTATATCCTATCAGGCATTTTACAATAGAGCTCCGGCTGCTATAAGCTCTTTGTTTACTAAACACTCTCCGTTGAGAAATCTAAGGGACAATCTGAAGCTATTCGTGCAACGCCCTAAAAGTGACTTCCGTCGATCTTCTTTTTCTCACCATGCGTCTGTTCTATGGAACAACTTACCCGTGTACTTGAAGAGCAAACCGAACATTGTTTCTTTCAAATCTGCTCTCAAAGCAAAATCCGACATTTTAGATAAAATAACATTTAATGGTTTACAGGGACTAAATAAAGACGTTGTAAATTACATATATTAAAGCTATTTTACTACTTTTATTTATTCTATTACTTTTTATTACTACTGTAAATCAACTGTATATTATATTACTAGGTCTTACATCCTTTCTTACTTACCATAATTTCGCAACTTGTTATTGTTATTATTTAAATTTTGTAGACACTCTTTAGTTTTGTAGGTCCACATCAGCTTTTTAGCTGCCATTTATCGACCTACGTGACAAATAAAGTATGTATGTATGTATGTATGTATGACACTAACCTTAAGATGATGTAACTAGAACTGAATTTCACATTTTTAACCACGTCAGATAAGATTTTATTAATAACTATGGAAGGAATAAGTCGTGTTAGGTCAGGTGTACAATGAGGATACAATATGATATGGTCAACGTGTGAGATACTGTGAAATGTAACGTAACCGCTACTGTATAGTTTTCACAGCAAGGCCAATATTGATATTTTGAGTGTGCGCCATGCCCAATCCACTCACTGCACAAAAGTAAACTTCTTGAAAGAAAATAAAAAAGATGCGAGGAACCCTTTGTTCTGATTTCTGAAAATATCGGATCATTATGTTTAAATGAAGCGAAAAGACTTTCCGTAGCTAGACAAATCATATCCTCGTGGACATTTGAGAATTTGAGCCATAGGGGGATAAACTGAGTTCACTACCCTTCATGAACAAAAACAAATTCAAGCTTAAGACAGCAAGACTTAAGGTATGGATAGCGTGATTTGCATGACCGGAAATGTTCCAGAACAACTAAGACATCAGGAGTCGAATGCTATCAAAATTTGACACAAATAAATAAATTAGCAACTTCTGGAATAGTGGCCATATGAGCATTTTCTTAAAACTTATGTAAACATGTCTTAAGGGCCTTTAGAAATTTAGGATTTGTGAATATTGATTCCAGATCTCTTGACATCCGATGGGAAATGAAGACCTCAACGCCTTTTGCTCCCATTTTACATCTATCATCAACTTCGTAGACTTTGTGTGGTTTCCTGCATAAACCGCCTCATTACGAGCTAACATAATCTGCCACAGGCGAGATCAGTTACCCACGCGCTTCAGCCAAAAATGGGGTCTGTACGAACAAACTGTAGAAATACGAAAAGGAGAGACAAACAAGCGCAACAACTCTTTAAAGGACTCTGTCAATCATTTACAACAGTAGGTATTAACAAAGATATGTTCTTATTCGGATTTGAGGTTATAATCTTGCTAAACACGAACGATACAATGTATTTCATTCAAGATACTCTTTAAGTGTATTTATATGTGTAGAAAAAAATAAAGTTTGCATATCTGCTCTATTAAATTATCAGGTAACAATATTATGTGTGGATGTAAATGGTGTGTTTAGTCCTCATGTGAGGCAGACATATGAGCCTGGTTCGGTTATCGATTGCTATTTTGTTCGGTAGAAGCTCTATGCCAATGTATAAAGATTGCCTGACCAAGTTACTGAGATCTTGAGAGAGGAATGTACCAGTTTTCCACAGCCGTAAGCGAGGCCAGTACAACTGTGAATTTACGCATATTGCAAATCGAATTTGGTTCGCCCACGCAATTCATGGGGCTTTGCCGCTCCTGCCGCACCGCAACTGATAGCTTGCTCGCAGCCATCCACATGAAAAATAATCGGGCTGAATTATCAACCCTGTAACGATAATATTTCCCTATTAACTGAAGGCAGAATTTGTCCCGATCGTCGTACTCATCTGAAGTTTCCGTCGTTTTTTTAAACTCCTGAATATAGTTCGCCAAGCGACCTTTTCAAAACGCATAAGAAACAGAGTTTTTAACCATACGTGAATAATTATTAGACACTCATCAGCTAAACATCATCACTGAATCTTCCTATTCATTCAGCACATGTTAACAAGCTGACCTTTCAGCCTAGCTGCTGTGCAGATCTATTCTATAAAAGACCTGTCAAATTTCATCTCCATTGGAACCACGTTGGAGCTTTCATTTAAGTGAAATTTCACGCCCGGATTACCGAGATTTCGCTCACTTGGAGCAACAGCACACATTTTAGGAAGTTTTGGTGAACGTTTATTGATCAATGGATTACATGATGTGTTTAGTAAAAATGAACTTGACCTACAAATCCAGTCTGGCAAGAGTTATGTTACAGCTACAGGAGACAGAATCGAAAAATAAAAACAACAGATTCGTGTTGTCGGATGAAATTTTTTTAAATTTCCTTTCAGCTGCGCTATTAGCCCATGCTTTCGACTGTGCATCTTAAGAGTTGAGATGACTTGGAAAGTTTTGAGAGATTATAAAAGGACGAGACATATTTTCCTGTGAACAAAAAAATTAAAGCAGGTTTGGAGTAGAGCTTTCAGCACCGTTGAGAGTTTCATCACTAGTTTCAGTCTCGATTTTAGGATGTATACTCTGAGTTCAATCATTTATTCAATTTTTTGCAGATTGTTGCAGAGAGCATCGTATTAAAAAAATATGCAAAAAGATTGCAATTTTTTAAAGTGAATAATGTTTCCGACGAAATAGACAATTGTTGTTACTCTAGGCTAACATTGTAGTTAAGTAGCCTTGATGAGTAGCGCAGGATGAAGACAAAGAAAGTCCAGTCCATTCTAATAATATTTTAGTGAAGACTTTATATTTTAGAATTCGTGTAGGTTTACCTGCTGCTAAAGAGTTAAATGAAACGAACAGTCGGAGGCAATGCTGCGTCAGTATTATCTTTAAACATCAACAACCTTCCATTTCATTTCAAACAAAGAGAGCAAATTGAGCTCCTTTTCTGGAACAACAGGTGGCAAACGTATTTGGTGTAACGTTTATCAAGCGCACGCTTCCCTGAGTTCCCCCCTCTCAAAAACAATTAGCGAGATGTATAAGTTGGTTTCTTGCCATCCCGAGCAGATCTTTCATCTTAACCGCTAGACCCCTTGAGCCATGTCATTATCGGATCATTATAACTCTGAGCTGAAGGTCCGACAGCATGTACTGCTCACTTTTTTCTCATGGTTATGTCAGGTATTCCAGCTTCTGCGCAGGCACAAATTCAAAACACCTAAGCAAATTTTGTTTTAGGAATAAAACAATTCATTCTGCAGACTCGTCGATGTAATGATCATTCTAGTGACTTAAGGCCACTGAGGGCCTTCACCAATCCAGTTAGGTGCATCACGGAATCAATGATCCATTCTTTTAAACAACCTGCGGCCGCGTTCCTGTGGTTTTACCGAATCTGTGTGATGCACGCGTCTTCAATTTACACCTAACTCCCTTCACAGGGGGTAGCCGCCTATTCTATTACCTTCGCCGCCTCCAAAGGACTGTTGTTCATTGTTTGTTGTTCAGTTCTATCTTCATTACATAATGTTTTTTGATTTTTCAGGTATTATATAATCATATTTAATAAATTGACTGTAATATGTATGTCAACAAGTTTGTCATCCTCAGAATTTACCATTCACTAACCGTTACTTTGTCATAGTAAAATTCAATTATATAGAAATTTTATTAGAATGATCCTGCAAGACCTTTGTAGAAGACTTCATGACAAAAAATAAAGGATATAAAGGAATATCAAACGGTTTTTTATCCAACTTAATGTTTATGTCTAAACTTAATGAAAAAGTGGTTTCATCTCAACTGATTGAGTTCAATTACCTTCGTAAACGAACCATTCATAAATAAATCTTGAGTAACGTCGGTTTAACTTCGTTTAAATTACCAGGTCAATGGTTTCTTCCAAAAGGAATGTTGTCACACACTGATGCACACCCTTTAGCTGAACTTTGGAAAATTATGGCGTGATCAGATGAGTTCAGTTCATTAATAAACTTCCCGTAAAACAACAAAGTGAAACTACAAAACTTGGCGATCGAAAGGCTTACTAATATGAACAAAATATCTTACCTTATCTCATCACCTTGGGTAATAAACTTATCACTAATAATGAGCTTAACAAAATTTCATTGTTTGAGGTGATGAAGGATTCCAAACTAAGTCTTAACATGATGCGGTGATAAAATACACGAGTGCCTCTTAACCATCTAATGGCAATAGCTGATTGATGTTGTCCCAAAGGGAAGAGAGGAAATATCAATAAAATATGATGTATCATTACGTGGAGCTTAATCAAATTTACCATCTTCAGTCGTTTGTGCTTCTCATCTACTCTATCTCTGTGGAAATCTTTCTTTTTTCTGAGCAGAGGTGCGTAATATAGTTGTAAGTAGCTTGTATCCAATGTGAAATATAACAATGTTGCAATAGATGAATACAATAGTTACTCTTACTGGACAAAACAGGGCTTAAATCAGAAAAAAAAAGTTCGGTCTTTCCCGTAATATTTCAGGGAAGACTTGTCATTGGCCAGCAAGATTTTGCTCTTTAACTTAAAGGATAAATGAGATGAACAGGAAGCAAAATCCTTTTAGTAATAGCGCTGTGTAAATGTATGAAGAACTTCCGATTCCCGTTACCATCTCAACGGGAAAGAAAACTACATCCTTCAGCCCAGAGGGTAGAAGAAATATGTTGCAGTCTCAGACTCGAAAAACTACCCTGCGGAATCAATTATCAAGGTTCATTTCTTGGTTAGGGTGATTGGTTTATTATAAACATTTTAAAATTTCATAACCTTGACAGCAGTAATTGTGTTGAACCGCTCAGTTAAGGTCACGTCTAAATATAACTTTATTAATTAGTGGGTCTCAGACAACGAACAAAAGTGACTTTTTATTTATCCATTTAATGTTAAATCAACGCAGCCACGGTTCAAATACAAATTGAGAAGCACGATAGGATACTACTTTTTTAGCAGAAATGTAGCAAGTCCTTTTCTTGGACGAATGGATCGAACAATCGCAATATTCTACTTATTTGTTGGTAGTGTAACAATGTCTCTGTAATTGATGTGAAACTAAAACCAAGTTTACATGACTCACGTGTTTTACTTTCGACCTTACACACGCACACGAGACCCTACATGTGTTATGCTCAGTTTATCTTCTTTTTTTTTTTCCGTCAGTTGACCCGCGAATCAGTAAATGTTGGCGTGGTTTGGTACTTAGTTATGTAAAGAAGAGTCAGGCGTTAAATGAAAACTTGTAAAAGAACTAAATTTTAAAAAGAATTTTTATTCTAAGTAATATAACTGATTTTCTATTCAGTGATTTAGTGTTTAAAGACTAACAAACACAAAACAAATTAATGTTATGTAATCACAGTTAGCTTGTAAGGCAATTCGTAAAACAAATTTTTTTTAAGTTTTGAGCAGTTTTACCAAAAAAATACCCTAAGTTAATTTCTTTGTCCACAACAGTTCCTCTATCGTTACTCCAGCTAGTCTGTGGTTTAGTCGGAAACAAGGCCTCATAATTCATGTCTCAATTTATCGGTATTACATAACATGATTTCGTGTCAGGAGTTTGCTGTAATCAGGGTGTTGCGTCAGTGCCACCCACTAGCTGCAATATTCTCGCTGAAATTCAATCTGAGAGAAACATGCATTTGATAAAACGTGTGGACGGAAAATGAAACGTGACAGAACTCGTAGGTTCTCGCATAAAACGTCCAATTTCCAAACAGAATTATCTGAACAGACAACCTAAAGCAAAAAATTTTGCCGTTAATATCAGTAATTTTTAATACAACTGATTCAGTGCGTCTGACTTTGGGACCAAATGTCTGCTTCAAAGGAAACTTCTTCCAAAAACGACGTTTTGTCTGGTTTAACAAACAGCCTCCCTTTGGTAAGTTCTATTGACTTCAACCAATTTGTTGTTTATTATTTACTTAGGGCATATTGACATGAGTAAAGATATGAAATTAATTCAAAGAACTGTTATGTAAAACGTTTTCTTATGGACGTTAATTTATCATATAACTTGTTTTTTCTTTACTTGGAAAATCACCGCTAAGTAGTTGGGGAGCCACCTTTATTATCACAACTATTATCATTACTATTATCATTTTTATGACAGTTATAGAAGTTGTCATTAGTAACAGTAATGCTAGATAGAGAAATAGTGGCCGGCAGCAGTGATAAACTACAAACAAAATCTGACTTATTTGATCCATCACGCAAATCAGGTCGCTAATAGCAGTAATTGACTAAGTGTAGGGTTACGTATTCAAGTTTGTAAAATTGTATTTGATTCAGCGTGGACTCTCTATAATTTATTTCACTATCTCATATATGTGCGTTATAAATGACCAATTCACAGCGAAGCATGATACCTGATATGCCAGACAAACAATGTTGGAAAATGTTTAGAAACAGTGTAACAAAGCGTGGCACCATCAACAGCTTGTAAAGATCTAAAAGTGTTTCCGTGCTGTAGAATGTTTTGGGGGTTGCCTATGAACTCACGGAATAACGAAGTCCACTGATTCAACTTTATCAAACGAGTTTAAAGGTGACAGTATGGCTAATATGGGGCGAGAATGGAGTACGTTAAACACAAGAAAACGAGTTTGCTAAGTTATATCCAAATAGTAATACATCTGTGATCAGAGCTGGGTAATTGTATTCTTCTCTTTAGGAACACTTCATCGCGGCAGCATGTCAGTAAATATGAAATCAACACCGAAATAATAATTCTTCCCCTTAAAATCACCTTACGGTTCACTGACCGATTATGCTTCATCAAGAGACTACAAAGTTCCATTCAAAATAATCTCATTACTGCTTTCAAAAATAGTTTTGATTTTGACAATACATTTCACTTTTTCCTCAACAAAAATTCGTCTATCATCAATTATTCATGGACAAACCTGAAGCACGCCGTCGGTCAATTGCATAATGTTACATAATGTCGGGTCAAGGTCAGCCACGCAATGGACTATGGACCGAGATATGCTTGTAAAACAGACGTTATTACTACTATCAAAACTATAACTCTTTTCTTTCCTTACTTCCTGCAGTCCGGCCGACATTTAAGGCTGTTTAATTCTTCCACTAAATTTTAGTACAAAGCTGATCGGCTAAGAAATGTGGGAAATCCATCATCGTGCATTATTTAAAAATAGCAAGTTGGTGTTGTCTGCCGGGTAGGTGGTAGCCTTTGTTGTATTGTGACCCAAAGAAAAAGGTATATCAGGCACGCATAATTGACTGGTCTGATAGGCATTTTATGTCAATTTGTGTTTGTCGATCTGACAACCAGCCCAAGAGGAAAACATATTGCAAACTAATCACAGCGAGCAAGACACGGAATCTTCTCACACAATTAACTCGACTGTGCTTGACTTCAAAGGTGCTCAAAAACTGCATGTGTGTAGTTGTTTTCTCCGACTTAAAAATGGCGGCATTATGCACCTTCCTTTCAAACAAATTCAATCAATGCGCATGCCCGAGGTGTCACACTTCATTGATGGAAGAATGAAGAAACTGGAAATGAGTAGCCTGCCATTTAAACTCGCACGAAAATGATAAAGAACGAATGCGAGAGGAAAACGGTAACAAAAAAGACGTTGATGAGCTCCAGCCATCTTTTTCTTTGTAGGACGAATATCACAGATGCACATTGACAGTTAATCATAATTTAAAGCGTCACTAGACTGAAATATCGATGACTGATATTTTGACAGTTGGTATAAAGTAATAATATCTCTCTAATTTCATAGTTCAGGATAACCAAAGATATCCTGTCAATGGACTGCACTATACCATCGAAAATTAAATCGCTCATCCTGTTAGAAGAAATTTCTTACACTCTTTGTACTGTTGATATTTTCCTTATTCCCCTTTTTATTACACAACTTACTACCTTGAGAACTAGCTCAGATCTTAGGGAGAATGCTGGTCACCAGCTTATATGGTGACATTTACTGAGCTGCCAATCTTCATCCATTGACATCATTTCTCATTTAGTTAGCGAATCACGTTACGAGAAACAGTTCATGCATGCTAAATATGTACCTTCGAGATGTTTACGCTTACAAAATCATTTTTTTACCTTAAATTTCTTACTCTTACGGTCAAGGTCGGGCAAAACGAAAACAAGATTGTCAATACAAAAATTATAATGAACTTACTGACAGAATTAGAATCATACTTAAAAAGATATTTTAAGAGAAAATAGCCCTCGAAGACCGTTACACAACAACAGAATAAACAGAAAAATTCGGAGAAGAAAGGGCCTACCCAAGGTACGGCCTCTGAAAGAGCTAAGTGCTATTTGTATAAGTTACCTGATTAGAAATTCAGTGCGGAGGATGAAAAGTACTATTTATTTACACCTTAAGTCACCTCTAAGAAAAAAAGGGGTGTCGAAAGAGCGAAATTAAAACTTAAGACTTCGCCATGGACTTAACCTAACAAAACGAGAAGATCAAAGAGGTTAAAAATAGGAGAAGGGTTATTTCCAGGAACGGGATCAATTTTTGTAAGGTAAAGTCATTTTCTTCGTAATTGAACATCTTTTTGCAACATGATGGATTTACCCTAATATTTAAACCACAAATTGTAGTCTATGTAGAAACATCTGCTCCATGTCAAATTCACGACCGCAACAAGAAAAGGTGATCGAAATTCTACCCGTGAGATAAGACCGCCAAAAGGAATAGGAAATGATCAACTGGCTTATCATAACTTTTTTTAACCGAGTGGCTTATGGTATTATATTATTTCCATTCATTTTCCGAAGACTTAGGTCAGCTAAAAACACAAACACAGAAAATTCTTGCTGGATGCCAACTTTGTCTTTCAACAATCCTTATCACGTGACGAACAACAAAGCAGACTGAGTGATTGCCAACAGCTTAAAAAAAAATTGAAATTTTATAAAGTTTGATTGACTTGTTTTCATGTCACACAGTAAAGTATTCTCTTTATGTCACCGGGCGGTTATAAATCAGAAAGAACATATCTTATCTGAACGAGAGCCATACTAACGTGTTACCTTCCGTCAGATATAATCATGTAGTTACATGGCTTGTAAAGGAGATCAACACTTCTTTGTTTCGAAATACTTCATCGTTATCAAGGCCAGCAAGGGAAACTAAGCGACTCAAAATAGCAACTTTTTAAAATTTGATCAACCCCTTTATGGGACCTAGTCATCTTACATATTCCATTAGGACTATCTTAACTTCATTTTCCTATAATATAGGCACATAAGCCACTGTAACTTTCCTTGAAAGTAAAAGCAAGGAAAAAAAGACACCCACCGAAGAACTATTCTTGATGATTAAAACATACAACGCAATTTTGTTTGATAGTTAGTTGGCACCAATAAACGTACGGTGCCGATATAGATTCAGTGGCACGTATAGGGATCAATTACGTGGAGCACCGCGAGTTTGTCACGACATCATTTTCATAAAGACAGTTCAACGGTGCACATGTAAGACGTCCAGAAGTTTCAAATCATAACGATAAAACCTTAATTGTAATGTCTACACAAACCATCACAAACAGTTTTACCACTGGTTACTGATAATTCTAAGTTTGTATTTTAAATCGAAAGGTGCAGTTTTCTGGACCAAAGCTTGTGTAATATTGTATCTTACTGCCGGATTCCGGATCCATTATCTGCGAAGAAAAAGGATCTCAGGGTCGATTTCCTGAGGATATCATCATTGAATTGTCTTTATTGCTGGAAAAACTCAACCATTTCATGATAGCAGTCAAAATCATGGTTTAGGAAACAGTTCTAGTTTGTTCACTTGTACGCCAAAGTAGTATATAGGTTCCATAGCGACAAATCGCATGTTTTTTCTCATCGACATTTTGTTTGATCGACCCCTCAGACTTTCTTTAGACATCTTATAGAGGTGACGTTATAGCATAACTTAGCTACGTGCCTCCAGAGGGGCACCGAGGAAATGAAATTTTCCGCTGCACGGTATCCGGTTACGGGTATACCTGAGCCTAAGCTCACTAGAAATTGTGTAACTAGCTTTGTAAAACAGTACGACTTGAAATGCTTGGTGTACTCCAAAATGACGACAAAGTGATTCATATTTGACTCATAAACCGGAAAGTACTTTGGGCAACTATTCATCTCTTTGTGTTGGAACTGTTACTTTTACTACAAACTACAGAGCCAATATCGACCACAGTTAAATGAGTGAAGTAATACTGAAAAAGGCTATAAAATCAACGAGTTATGAGAAATATCAATTGGTCCTTTCTCTTTAAGATCATCGAGCACTGAACAGACAAGGAGGTGAGGGACCATTCATTTAATTTCATTCATTTCAAATTAGCGTGAAATCATTTCAACCGGGAAATTTAATGTGAAGTCATCAATATAGAGTAGCTAGACAGATTATTCTAGACGGCGCTCAAAATGAAAACAATATTCCGACCGCAATAAGTCACGCTAAATGAAACGACAGTATTTTTCACTTAAAATTGACAACTGAACTAATAAACCGCTCAAAGGGAAGTTTGCTAGAATCAAACTATCCTCATCGAAATTTCTAACTTCCTTCCTCTTGGATTCAAGGAGCTCCATACTCAAACATAAGAAATATTCAGTCATGATAGTTATTGACGTGACTGGGATGACCCTCATAAGGTTCTAGAACCAATTGGATATCTTGTATCTAAAACTAAGTAACTTTGTAACAAGTAAACAAATTGGTAACTTCTGGAATACTGTTTATAAGCTGCCTATTAAAGATTAAATCGCTCCGGAGGTAAATGAAAGAAGCTTTTGCGGATCACTCTTATGAAAGGAAAAAAGGGTAAACTTCTAGAAAATTTACAGAGTTGTTTTAAAACATCTCGCGTGCGAATCAGTTATTCATGCACGTTTGAATTTCCTTGTGGGTGTACGCTGGATCACTGCGCACGGCTGTAATCTCAGTTCGATGCAGAAAGCGTGGCTTCTAAAGCTCAGAGAACACGTGCTTAATCATCCAACTGGAAAAACCACCACAGGTCAGAAATCTCAACAGTATAGCGCGTTTGTTTTATTCAGACGATGGAACGAGTGTATTTATTTCAACTCGGAAAAGCAATACCGCACTTATATTGAAGATAGTTCTTCGTTCGGCATTCGTCTGTCCACGAATGGAAAAGAACAAGCGATGGAGGCCATTCAGAGGCAGTCAACTCACAAAGCAATCAAAGAAAGCTCTACAGATCAGTTTACTGGCATGGTGAGTATAAACACACTTTGTTTTGAATCATAGTTTTGAGGTCACTGAACTCATTTTCCTCGGTTCATATCTCTATGGGGCAGACGCAGGTTATGTAGCACCCATACTATGGAGGCCTATTTTCTTACTGTGATCTGTAAGAACGATTCAACTTAACGTAAGCATGAAGGTAACAAATTGCTTTATTGCCCATAATTGCTCTATTTTAAGTTCACACCATGCTTTGGGACAAGGCTAGTGATGAATTAACTTTCGTTTAACTGTACAGTTAGTCGAGGATATTTAGAACAGCGACAGCAATAGGTAGGCAAGAGAAAACATCAACATATCATGGGACAAATTCTTTATATTGCATTCGCCTGTTTTTCCCCAGGGAAGACAAAATTTGCCAAAACTCTACCGGAGAAATGACGAGGTTGAAACAATATAAAACAATTTATGAGTTGAGCAATCATGATCTGATTTAATGTCATGTCTCACAGCAGTGCTTAATATAATTACACCGCACATTGGTTCCTGGTGCTGGACCTATCTCGAAACAGAACTTTTTCGAAACATGATAAAGAAGAGCTCCAGAAACTGGACTTTCACACTTCAATGATTTCTGAGATACAATTAAGAAATTATTCAATGAATTTTTCCCCCTCCCCCCTCCAAAATAAATGAATAAATAAATAGTTGACGTCTTAATCTCAGGGAACAAAGGACAAGAGGTTCAATGTACAACAACTGAGTGTTTTACCGTACGTAGACAACGCGCCTCTACGCTACAAAACGCCTTTACACTTGTGATGTTGTCTCTAAAAGCTTTGCTACAAAACGCCTTTACACTTGTGATGTTGTCTCTAAAAGCTTCGTTGCTACTCTATCAATACTTGCTTTTAGACACCACTATTGGTTTTTATAACTCAATAGACAGTGCCGTCAATATCCCAATGACACTTTCTGTCATTTGATTATTTCGTTATTTTTTAGACGTGTAGATATTTCTTTACAACAGGAGTTATATGTTCAGGAGTGTTATAGGCTGTTGTGTGAGTATTACGGTTGTAATTGTAAGTAAATTAGTCTATTTACCGTGGTTATGCTCGGTGTTAAAATCGGCCAAGTTCAGCCACGATCAGATCATTAGTTACTTGCGGTGTATGTTAAGTTGAAGTTGAGTGAGAAATCTGTATCCACACAAATAACTTTCAGCTTTTGTACTCCAGTCTTTGCTGAATTGATTGAGAGGCCAGGTTGATTCTATCAGTTTGACAATCACGTTTCAGTATTGGATAACATTTTAAGTCTTTGATAATAGACGTAACGAAGATCGCTAGTTTTGCTTTGTGTATCAATTTCGTTCACTCGGTGTAGATAAATATACAGGCCTAGTGTCTCTGATCATTGTTTAAAGACACCAAGATAAAAAAAGGTGTTCGAATAGCAAAAGTGGTCCGATTTTGTTACTCAAATGGTTGTCATTACCTAAAATGAAACAAAGACTGCTGTAGCTGATCTGATGTGTGTGGGGTTAGGGTTACATGTGTAGAGAGCATAACAGGCGGTGATGCAAATAAATTTCAATGCTCCCATAAAACTATAAGACGAAGTGTTAAGTGTATATTTATAGTCTGGGTCGTGAGCTGAAGTTGTCCAAATGCGCAACAAGCGAACGTTTTAAGAATGGAGCTCGCAATATAACAAGGAGATCGTTGAGCGAAGCCTAAAATAGGTCAGGAGTTGCTTTTTGATTTTAGGGTTAAGCGTTAGTACCCAAAGGAATTTTGACCTTCGAGAAATGACTTGTTTATCTCCCTAAATCATTTTCAAAATAACCTAGTTTAATATCTGTCGGAGGTTTAAGTATTTCTCTGTGCCACCAACTACCATTCAAGGTCTAGATAGACCTCTGACAGTGCCTGTTACTCGGGGCGGTGAAGGTCGGTAAGACGCCTTCTGAAGAAGGCGTCAGTTTTCAGTAAAAGTAATTGAGATTTTAAAACCACCAGCGTAGTCTTTTGTTACGTCTGCACCTGTGCTCAGGATCTTTTGGGGAATCAATTAGATAGAAATAATAAAGAATCATTCAAAACGTGCTTCAGAATATCGCGAGGTACTGTCTGTTGTCATATCTCATGTCACTTGTCCAAGATAAACGGATGATACTAAGAAAAGAAAGCCCACGTTTTGTTAGCAAAACAAAAGTACATTTTAACTTTGTCATCATTACGAGTATAACTCTTATCATACACCGACAAACAAGAAAGAAGACAAGGGAGAAGAGAAAGTTAACGCTTGGTTCATTTAATTGGCAAAAAGCAAAAATTAGTGAGCAGTCACTCCCTGTGAAAGTTGGCTCACCGTCTCTTTTCATCCTTTTGCTCGAATGTGTAATCATATTCCTTGCGATTCGACTCGTAAATATTTTGGAGAAGGAAAGTAAATAGGGAACATTTCATGCAAGATTTCGATCACAAAGTAGGTCAGCATCTGATATAGGAAGTACGGACTTAGGACAAAAATGTTAGAGGGGCTAACCTTTCTGTACTTGTTGTTAATCTTAAAGGCTGAAACTGAATGAAAATATATATTTATCACTTTTTGAACTTTGGTGAAGGGCTTGGCCGGGATAAGTACAAAGTCACCACACGTTCATTTGTCTTTGCATTTGGCTGTAACTTACATAGTTTGTTGAAACATTCCTTCTTAAAAGTGGTGGGCATGTCACCTGTGGGATCTGGTGTTGATATGGTTGATTTTTTTTATCAGTTTCTGAGTTGATTTTGTTGTTAGTTCTCCTTCTTTGTCTCGAATTTACTCCAACACATTAAACTCCTTACTCGATCTTTTCAACGGTAGACAAAGGGCATTCCAATGGAAGTGCCAGTCTTCATTCATTTGGCCTCTCACATGACATCCAAAACGAAACACTCTTTGCCCAATATACTAGCAGAGTTTGACAAGAAACTACAAAGATTCAGTAAATAAAAACACGACTAAATCTAAACAAACGTCGAGAGATGGTGAAACCTTCATGTTCCATGTCT
The DNA here is from genome assembly GCF_036669915.1 of Pocillopora verrucosa. Classification (NCBI taxonomy): domain Eukaryota; kingdom Metazoa; phylum Cnidaria; class Anthozoa; order Scleractinia; family Pocilloporidae; genus Pocillopora; species Pocillopora verrucosa. The sequence continues at coordinate 24,785,911 of NC_089318.1, read as the reverse complement.
AGTACGACAGCTGGGTTAGGTCAGTGGGTTCCGGAGCATTGGCTTTATTGCTGCGTATGAAAACGATAAAGAGATAGAAGTAATTTTCAACACGTTATATTTGATTACACAAATGCGACAATTATTTCTTGTTATAATTACCCGAACTGCTTTGTCTTTTTCTGTTTTTTAATTGATAACATGACTTGACAATGAACCACATTATGAGGACTGGACTGGCTTGAAAGGTTTATAGATGAAACTTAGTTTTTTTTCAGTTAAGACATGGAGCCAAATAACAAATGAAATAAGGGTTTTCGGAAGTTTGTTGCAATTGGTGTTGCAAAAGGAGAGGACTGAAGAAGAAACTTCCCTCTCCGACAGCACTTGCAGGAAAACCTTTGCTGCACGGCCACAGTCTATTACTGGAGGGGGGGGGGGGGGGGGTCATCCACTTTAATAGTATAAGAAAAGACAAAAAACTTTTCTTCCATCTTTACTGACGTAGACAAATGAGCCCTTAGGGGAGTTATGCTCGCTCAGATACTAAAATATATTTAATGAGTCAATTTTTGCACGAACTCGTGCGGAGCTTCCGATTCTAAATCTTTACATAAGGAACGAAGCTATGTAATAGGAAGAAGTTTCTGTCTTTTCTTTTCATGACACATGAATGATCGGTAGAATATTTTTTTCTGAGTAGCGATAGATCGCCACCATGAAGACTCTAGAAAGGTCACTATTGAAAGAGGTGAGCTAAAGGGCGTATAAATTTTCAACCGATACACGATGACTGCTGCGTATGATACGATCGTCTGCGTCATTCGTTAAATTTCTTCAGTTTTTTTGGCAAACATTAAAGATATTTCAGGCTTTTTGTACCCAAGAACGCTCCTCGTCAGCACTGTAAATTGAAATTATAGTTGTCCTTCTTAAACACCGAAAATCGCTTTCGTGACAAATCGTCAGCCTGGGCGGTACAGACGCATTCGTTAATTAAAATCTCACATTTGTTTGCGGAGTACAAATGGACTTTGACTTAAATAGCCACACGCTTCTATTTTAGGTGTTGGTTGCAACTCTACGCAAGATAGTCTTTCGAACTTTTCTATGGAGCGGTCAGATTCGCTTTGTCTAGATCTATTTGTCATGAGGAAGGAGGCAATATTTTTACCGAGACCTACTTAATTCTTTGTATAAGGTGTTTGTTCCATCAACAGTTCTTAATCTTGAATCACGTACATACAACAGCACGCGTCCTTGAGCTGATGTTATGTAATTCTTAAAGCAAGACGCTCATTGTTGAGGACACACTTAAACGGATATTGTTTAAAAAGGCTAGAAATGGTAACATTTAGAAACCTAATGACATAAATTTTCTATGATTAAGTAACAAATGCCAGACTCCAGACCTTTCGGTACAATTTATCTTAGACACCGATTCACTTATCACTCCTCAGGTCGCGCCTAGTGGTTCATTAATCTGTGACAGTTCTTTTAAGGGTTACATAACAACAGAATTTATCATGAGATTCTAGTCATCAATTTACCATCTGTTTCACCTATGCCATCCACCCTCCGTCGGTAAAATTCTTATTAGATATTTAATCAAGATTAGTTCTCAGTTGACTGTGAAGAGGCACGCTGCAAAAAATTTCCAGCAAAGCTCTTCCTTTTTCCAGCAGTTTCATTTCCTTTTACAAAATAAGCAAAAAAGGTCTGAGAGACAAACAAATAGAAATAGTGGCAGACATTGCAAGGAAAGAAGCTTCTTGTAAAGCTTTTATTGCTGATTCAGAGAAAGTGGATTGAATAATGTCTGATTCTGAAGACACGACTTCCAAAGGGGGTGGTTTGGTTGGTACCTCTTTGCTGGTAAGTTCAGTTAAGTCAGTGACAGAAATAGGAGTTTTTAAACTTTTTCTTGGTATTAACATCTTTATCATGCGGATAATAGAAAAAGAGGGGCTACCTTAACTTCGAATGCATACAAAATTTTCTTCAACTGAGTACTCCTGTGACATGAATTGCGGTGAAATCATAGCAGTTTGTAAAGTTTTCGCTCATCTTAGTATCCGTAAAGAGCTTATCCGCTCATAAGTTTAACCGTTATTAGGATCCTTGAGATCTCCAAACATGCTGTGCCACTAGGTAAACATCATCTTCTTTCAAACGAATGACACGGTACAAAGTTGGAGATGTTCATAAGAATGCAAAACAAATTTACAAAATTATCATAGTTATGTAACCATTAGGTAATAGCAATAAATTGGTCCCGATGTAACACAATAACTAGACACCCATATTAACGCTAATCAGTTTTAATCTCCATAAAAGAAAAAAAAACTTGAATACAAAAATAGACACTCTAAAAAAAAGCTATCGCTCAAAAAACTTCGTTCCCCAAGAATCTGTTAACGCATTTGTGAATGTACTTTTCTTATGTTAGAAACATTTGTCTTCGCTAAGCTCCCCAAGAATCTGTTACCACATTTACAAATGTACCTCTCTTATTTTGGAAACATTTGTCCTCTCTGACCTGAAAAAGTGGATCGAGTATAATGGTCCCAAGGATGGAAAAAGACATTATTCAAAGTTAACTCAATATAGAAATAAGATTTTGTGTTGTCTGCTTAATCGGTTCTTTTTGACAGAAAGAGGTCGAAAGAATTAACTCGAGATGATAATCTCTCCTTTAAATGATAGACACTCCAAAAAGAGTCAATTTTTCATGAAGTGGCGCTTCAACAGAGGCAGATCAAAAGCTTTGCTAACCTCTTTATTGTGATTTCAATAACTCATCAGTTGCTGGCGACGATATCTAATTTTAGACTCACGTGTGCTGGACAGGAAATGAACAGAAGTTATATAATCACACATTGACCTGTCCACATTACACACATAATAGACCTCCATATTATTACACAAATGACTGCGTTTTTAAGTTTATTTCTAGTGACAATTCATCGAACAGAGATGAATCAACGCCAGTCCATGTCAATCGATGAGCGAAAACACAATTGTCACAATTAAAAAAAAGCACTGACAAACCTTAAACTGATCCTCACATGTGAATAGGAATTGAAGACACTGCACACGAATCTATAGAAACCTCCATTTTCCCAGACTTTGTTTCCTTCAATGTTTTCCATTGTGGTGTACCTGTGAGGATCAGTTCGCTGGTCAAAATACGATATACTTGAATAACCAGGATATATTACTGTCCAATTGATAAGCAACCCATAGTCATGAGTCACTTGATTAAATCGATTGCTCTCGAAAGACCTACTGATAATGAGAACAGTCTATCAATTGTTATGTGCTAAAACAGTTGTCCAGTTATGTTTGACCATCGCACCACCCGCTTGTGATGGGAAGCCTTGGTTAGTGCTCTTCAACAAACGCTGACACCTGTTCTTTGAACTGCGCCAACTCAAGACATTAATGAAACAAGCATGAATTACCAGGTATCAGTTACTGCTAAATATAAATTACTTTAATCAGAGTTGATATCGTGAAATGATAAGCTTTAGTTCCAACTGCAAGCTCATTTCGATGTTGCTGAAACAACTGTAATAGTCATCTCTTCAGTGTAACCGTAACATCGTTCGTAAACCACAACTTTATTAACCAAAGAAAAGGTTTAGTTTCACCTAGAGATCCAGTCGAGCGGTTCATCGTTTACGGTCTTCAAGAACTTATCGGTTCTACGTTATTTTACGCTGTGAAGCAGGCCATACGTACAATTGGAGCAAGCAGAAGTTAGTGATTAAAAGGGGGCCTTAAAATCCACATTAGAAGTAATAGGCGAGTAATAGTTGCAATTTATTTTCTAATCTGTCTGAACTGAGATTTTATTAAATCCGTAATTCACACGCAGAGTATGATGCGTTAGTTTATTGCTAAAAATTACCACTGAGTTTTCTCGAAAATTCTGCGTGGCAATCGCAAACGTTTCGCGCAAGAAACAAGAACTTTTGCACATATTCAAATTCAACTCCCCCATGTGTTCATCCATTTGTTCCAGTTCAAGATTTTGAAACAAAGCAGATAACAAAAACAAACAACCGACATGACGCATCAAAAGGTTTCACACAAGGAACTCATTCTAAAATGTTTTGAACTTTACTCAATATTCGATCAATTCACCTCCGAGTATTTCAAATTCTTTTAAGGAAATCAAAATAATAAGGCGACTGTAAAACACTACTCATCGCCTCTACCATCGAGACAACCTCTCGTTTCGCCTTACCAGAAATAGCCAAGAAAAATAATTTCGAAAAGAGAAGTAGCTTTGGTTTCTACAGACAGCGCGTCAACGGAGAAAATATCAGAACAAAGAGTAAGCTTTAATAAAAACCTTGCTAACTGCACTTTACGTCATCCCGCCATTTTGTCAGAGTCTATATTCAGTTTTCAAAGCATGTCTCTTTTGTTCATCTCTGCCCCTCCCTTCTCAGATACTCAGGCTTTGCTCACACGCCTTTGGTCTTTCAGCGCTTTCTGGAAAATCCCTTTAAAAATCTACATCCTGAGAACTCGTCAAATCGAAAAGGAATTAGAATAAACAAGAATTAATCCCTCTTCAATTCACTTTACCTCACTTGTCCCGTAATCTCACTAACCGTGGGGGCGCCAACGATGAGCTGTAAATCAATTCTCTCCATTCCATACGAATTTTGTCAAACTCGCTCGGCCTCAAACCAGTCCATTCTTTGATGTTATTAATCCTGTTATCCGAATTACGCCAATTTAAAACAACAGGTACAGTGCCTTTTATATTTCATGAGAAGGATATATATTGTGCTATCTCAAGTTTTGTTTCCAATGACGAGTTAAAATAAACATCACTTTTAATGCTGACTTCCACTGTTGTAATGCTTTGCTTGCTAAGACATTTAATCTATTAAACTTCAACTCTTAGGGAAGGTCATTATGCTGCTAACAGTTTATAGAGATATTTTATCTACATGTGAAGCCAGACAACTACTTGATAGACGCCAGTTTGGAGAAACCGGAACAGCAAAGTAATTAACTTGTCTATGCTAAGAGTAAATATCCATTGTTATTTTACTTTTCAATCATAGACAATGGCAGCTAAAACTTTTGAAAAGTTGCATTTAAGCTTATGTTTCATGGAAGAGTAACTGTGGTTTCTAAACCCTGAACGAGGTGTTATAAGATTATAATTTCCGGTGATATCAAATAATTTCAAGGTTTCAAATGATTTTCAGCGACTTGGCTTTGTATTTGATGTCCGTGTGCTAAACAAACCTTTAGGCCAACAGTTGTCAACATGTACTCCACACTTCATTTGCAACATTTTTATCAAAGACACAGACAACTAGACTTTAAAAATCACACGTTATCCTGATATTCAAAACGGCCGCAAGGGGCGCAGAAATTTTAAACAGCAGTAAATCAAGGACGAGGTCCTTATTTCACCGGCTATGAAACTTTTCTAGCCATAAAATTGGCTGCGTGATTTTATGAGCGTTGCGTGTCTTGGCATCTCATTAATTGGACTGAATTATGCGAGAAGTCGAGACAGAAAATTCCACATGACTCTGGCTGTCACGCTAACCTAACACATCGAATTTTTCTGTTGTAAAATACGAAAAACAACCGCCCACTCTTCAAAGCTACGAAATATCCATGAGCGAATTAGAGTTCTTTCAGTGCCCATTACTACTAAGTGCGAGAGAAAACATTCGTCATCAAATCGTGACTGACGTAGAAATGTAAGTCTTAGCTTTTTAAGCCGGCGCGCGGCCGGCCTGGCGGCGGCAAGTCGATGTGCAGCCGACTTGTTGTCAATAGCAAACAGACTCCTGTATCCAAATAAAAGTAACTCTGTAACAAATAAACAAGTAATTCAGCTTCGGGAACAAAACAAATCAACTGAATCGCATCTGCTTGGAATTTTTTTCTTTGAAAAAACAGTTAAATATAGGATTCCTCTCTACTGGAAAAGAACCTTCTGTAATGTTGAATACAGAAGCTATTGAATGACTCATTCCTAACACTTGCGTCAGTCCGTGGGTGTTGGGATATGTGTCTCAGTTAGGTGCCATGAAGTACATGCGCTGTTGTATTTACCTCGCACCCGCACGCCGTGATAAATACATTTTTTCCTTGACTCGTTGAACAGCCGATAAAAAGAGGTGGCCATGCCAGCACCTTTTTATGCTTAAAATAGCCGCGAGTTTATTCTTGGGACGCGGCTTAAACAATAGGGCAGCGAAAATTCTGCACAGGAGTTCGAAGAAGAATTTGATTTGAACTTAAAATAGCAATAAGTGACGCAGAAGAGGGAATGACAGCTCAGTAGAGCGTGTAGACAGCGTGTCCTGGGTTACGCTGTAAAAGTTTGTCGCCGGAGACATGTACCCGACAGTCACAAATGAAATGGCAGTTGAGGATGGAAAGCCTTTTACCGAAGAGAGTCCAATAAGCACAGTAAGCTTTTCTATAATTTTGAGTTTCATTTAAATGTTGCTTTCTCCTTAAACAGAAAGTTAATAAGTTGGTACTTCTGGTGAGGTCTGCATAGCTCCAAAATCAACAAGTACCTCCTTTAGCTCAGTAAAAGAGCCAATTAGGTTCTGTTGTATTTGCAATAGAATTTCCAGAAGAAGAAAACGTCGAACTCTTTTTCTTTATTCGAGATTTATGCTGTGTAGGTGAACAAATGATGTAATGTTATGATATGCACTACAACTTACCTTACATGGCCTCGTGTATTCTCTGCTTGTCAACATGAACCTTGCAAGGTTCATTTCTGCTTGTAGCAAAGTAATTGAACAATTAGAGAGTTCTTTAGTTTTCAAATCTGTTGTTTTCGAAGAAAATGTTTGCATAGTTTTAAACGTTGGTCTTCTATTTCAAAATTGTACATAACTTAAATAACAAAATGTGCTTGGTGAGGAAACATATTATGAACGTCTTTACAACGGCTAATACGTCAAAATTCGTTTATCAGCGATAAATATAGAAAGTTTGGGGCAAAATATATTTACTGGAGAAAAAATTTTTTCCCGCAGAGTAAAGTTTTGGGCATGAGTTAACCCTTGTTTCACACCCAGAAACTTAAGAACGTTCTTCTTTCACCGCCTCCGTCGGTTAACATTGCGACGAAAAGGATATGTCATCTGCAAATTTGTCTCGGTTAGTCAACCTCACGAAAAGTGGAAATTTTTTTTAAATTGTATTTCTAATATAATTTGCATAACACTGATCACATCAAGAGAGGTGCAATCGGCCAGAAGGATATGGGTCAAGGAATAGGGACAGTTAGGTGGCAATAAGAAATTTTCCACTTTGTCTTGTTTTTGATTATTTCTTCGGCGAGAAAAGAGAGAAAGCAGTAAAGTTGTTTTGAGGCTCAAACCGCTCTATAAATATCACGCAGTCGAAACATTTAAAAGTAACCACGAGAGAATATTTCATTTCAGTTACCTTAAACTTTGAACTCCAATAATAGCCAAATGTATCCGAATGTAGAGAGCCCAATCTTACCTCGCCTTTTTAAATAATAAAACAAAGACATAAATCTGGCTTGAGATCATAAAACAAGAGCTTATCTGCGACATCGATGCTAAATATCCTTAACACCGATATATTTTTACCTTTTTATTCGGAAACCGCAAAATATCCATGTGGTTAAGTAGATGATCCGTAGAGGTCGTCGCGTGAAAGAACACAAAGCAAATTCGTTTAAAAAAAAAGACCTCCAGACAGTTAATCTATGAATCATTTTTAATAGCGGGTTCTAGTTAGTTTTGTTTATCTGAAAACGAAAGCACTAAACGATGATAATCGAACAACAAGTGTCTTTCAGAACAACTACTACATCCGTAGATGGCGGTAATAAACTCTGTTTCCGTATTCTCGATGACACTGTTTTCATCGGTTCCAATCTGTGATAAACGAATTCTGACGACTGATAAGTAAAGCGAACTGATGCATCGTTTTGTTGATATGATAACATTTCCGTGATGTCTTCAATAGAAAGGAAAACTTGCTTAATATCGTCCAAGTATCGATGTTGTCTAAAAAGTCAATCTTAAATAAAAAAAAAAGACCATGGACGGTAAAAGGCAAGAGATTGATATTAGAGTCCTGGTATCGTAATTGTATCGGACTTTCTGGATATTTGTCTGGAGGGGGGGGGGGGAGTTTTAACGGACCAAGTTGTAACTTAGTCCTTCTACCTGCTCTAGGGATTGTCTATTTGCTGAAAATAGGATATGGATAACTTAAGGTCCACAAGTTTCTTGCAAAATTGTCAGATGATAAAGTCAGTTATTGTTGTGGAAAAGATCGGCCAAAGTCGAGGCTTGATCAGGAATCTGGACGTTTTTCCACCGTACAGTTTCCGCTGATATTTATGTCAGTATGGATTAGTTTACTGCTTCGTCACCTCAGGCGAGGGTCAGATTGTCCAATATGACTAACAGCAGATTGCTGTCACCACAGTAGTTGTTTATTCTATTTCCTCGCCCACCTTACTTCATTTCTAAACATTAAAAGTTTGCTATTCGCTCAAGACGATCTCAATCAAACTCTTTCACAAGCTCGGTGTTGACTCCGTCTTAAAAAATTTTCTTCTCTATAAAAGAACTGAACGATGTTAGTGTGATAAATCCACGCCTTCTTTCATCAAAGGAATATTGTTGCATAAATAGTACTTTTTGTTTGTGATAAATATATCAAGGCCGAACTTGAGATCGCAATCTAAAGAGGCATGAACGAAAGTTCTAGTAATACTATATTAACAGTAAAGCAAAATGAACTTGTTAGTTTACTTTTCAGTACATCGTCATGATGAATTAATCTTAACTGAGTATGTTCAAATTTACTTTCTAGGATCAGCTTTAAGCTATTATACAAGTCAGCCTTAGGGCATATTTGGAAATGATTTAAACCTAAAAGATTGCTTTCAATCAAGTTTCGATGAAGATCTAACACAGTTAAATTGGTATTTACCTTCACGAACATAAAAATCCATTTGTTTGTGGATGAGCAAAGCTGTATCAGCAAGATGTTTAAACCTCTTTACTAGGCATTGCATATGTCTTTTAGTATCATTGCAGTCATCTAACCTCTTGGCTTTTTCCAATATTCAATTCTTCCAAATTACCTTTTGAACTCACTGTTTTGTGTCAGTGATGTACTTAACTTGTTCAGGTACATCCTTGTACTGCTTTGGAATCATTACTGATTGATACACCATCGCAACCATGTATTGGTGAACGATTTCTTTTCTAATAAGAAATTACTTCCGAAATTCCCGGTTGTTTAATCTTGCCCCTTTCGTTATCACTTGTTTCACTCGACATATTTTATTAAACTGACTTTAGTAAGTGAGTGATGGAGGTACTTTAGATAACAAAAGTATGTCTCAAAACTTGATCGGACCACTGGTTTGGTAAAATTTCTAGTTGCATGATGATTTAAATTGTCGTGCTTGTAGGAGAACATCAAAGTTTCCGGAGAGTGGGATTCAGTTCATTAGAGTTACAAGTTTATTTGCGTGCAATACGCCGACATTAAGAAAAGTGCCTCGAGGAAACTCATGTTATTCTTGGTCGGCTCATGCAATGCAATTTCCAAATTTAACGCATTATGGGTGGATCACTCTGAATTAGCAGCTTTGTGATCAAATTGACCGGATCTCTAGTCAGTCGAAGCAAGTGAGCAGAAATCAGTAAAGTTGGTGATTGATCTTGCCGAGTATCGAAGACTTTCTTCTTGTTTTTGAACGGAATTATGGCCAATAAATTACGCTAGCAGAACTGTTATGCACAAGAACACGGCTACTGAAACAGGTCAGCAAACATGTTACGCTCAATGAACACAGAACGGTTTCCAGTTTCATTTCACTTAAACGAGGCCTGCTACAAACAGCTATCATCCTTATTTTGTAGCTAACAGTGGCATAATTATGTATTAGAGAAGGGTTAAAAAGGAAGTCGTAAACTTCATTGCTTCAGAAAGAATATGTGGCCTCCAAAAATAGAGATGACAAAGATATTACCAGAGAATCAAAAGAACCTACCTACGCCTACAATTAAGATATATGTGGTTAAACTGCGCCTTGCAGCGGAAAATTTGATTCCATTCTTTTGTGTAGCTTATCCGATATTCTACAGTTTCTACCAATGGCTCTTTAGATAAATGGGTAGAACGATAAAGCTGAAAAGTATTGGCCAAGCTTTTCTTGAATCTTTTGAGACCATTCGAACCAGTCTGGTTCTGTTGACTTTGTCCAGTGACATTCTGTATTTGAACTTGTTCTTTATCTGACATGCAAAGATTCAGGATACATTCAGAACTACAAAAAAACATTCATTTTTGTTATTTTGGTTTTCACCTTAACTCATTTTCCATCAACGCAGCAAATTCTCGTGTGCTGAACAGTTATTCAAAATGAAAATAAGGTTAAATACCTCAACTTTTATTAGGTACAGTAATGGCTTTCTTTAGTGGGAAAGAGTTTTAGATAGTTCCTTTTAAATAAGATTGCAAAAATTCTGGTTTATTTATACATTGTTTGTAAAAAGGATGACCTAAGGAGATTGAAATGTCCGCATCAATTCGGGGGCCTGTCAGGCTACATTCAAGAACATTCCAAGGCGGCCTTGACGTAACTGAGCCGCGTGTTTTGTTATCATCGCTAAGATTTACAGTCGCATGTTATTAATGTAGCCAATATATATTCGTATACGCCAGCCTATTTATCATAAGATCTTTGTGGTGTCGACGGAAAAATCTTCCGCGCGTATCAATACGTTGAAAACAACTGACATCTGTTGCTCAAATCCGATCTTGTTTCTTTCATTTGCATTGAAATTTTGTATTAGATACGTGTGATTATTAAAAGGTAAGTGGATGAAAAGTTATTGAGTTAAGTAGTAGACGGATATCTAAGTTTATATTTTCATGTGCTGAAGGCAAAACAAATCCTTTAGCCACAAACAATATTGAGGAAGGACAGTCGGATGGTAGTAATAGTGAGACGAGACAAATTTATTTAGCGAAAAACAAGCGGCGCTTTATTTGATAATTTTTGTCAACAATCATTATTATTGTTCCTATCGCTAAATTCCGGTTTAGCGTTAAACTTCTCGACCCACGGTCATTTTAATGTAGTAGGTATTTTCAAACTTTCTTCAGTTTTCTCCAGAACTGAGCTAATCGCATAAGCGGAAACGTCTCGTTTACTCATTACATAACGTCGGCAATTAATTCATTTTCTTCAGGGCGTGTCAGATTTTCTAGAATTACCTTAAATTTGGCAGGCGGGTATTGGGATGACATGTGAACAAAGCAGCCGGGAGAAAATGAAGCACTTAACCTTTAAATGCTGGTTTGCTGTGTCCCTTAATAATATTTTAAAGAGAAATGATAAATCCAACAAGTAACAACTGATTTGACTGTCATGATTTGTGACTAAGAACTGACTCGTTGACTAAGCCAGAATGCACCAGTTTTACAACAAGGTATGAACGCTTTGAAAGATTTTCGTTTTGTTTGACTGGCTTGAACTGAAGATGATTGTAGAATTTCCCTTCATACTGACCTACTGTGCCGCTATATTGATGAACACTTCAGGGCTCATTGAGAATTTCCTATTGCCGGATACTAGTTTTATTTCCCTGCACTCTTCATTTTCGGCGACGCTTTGTCTAAAATCTCCGACTGTTACCTGTTTATTTGACATGCAACTTTAAAGCATGGATGTTAAGTAAAAGTCCTTCTTAAAAAAGATCTTCAATTTTGTATCCCCAAACATTTAAACATTCCTAGTTTTCATCTCTCTTCACCACTCGACTAGCGTGTCTACCGTTGAATACCATGGGATGTCAAGGAACCTGTTTCCTTTTTTGTTAATGGCAAGCCTGTCTCTTGGCCTACATTGCTGCAAAATTTTCCCCAAGTTCAAAGAATAAATGCACATAACTTATCTAGTCGAAGGGAAATTTATATCTTGAAAGGAGTAAGGAGAATCTGAAATGTCGCTTCAATGTTTGGCTGAAATATTACTTCAATTCTTGGTTGTATCGTAATAGTAAATTCCTGTTTGTTTCTATCTCACCTCCATTTTAAAAAGTCCGATTCTAGAAAGGCTATAATTCTTTTTGACAACAAATGATGCAGTAATCGTATTTTACAATTACAGAAGTTTTCCTTTCTTTTTCCATTTGCTTTTTCATTGCGAGACAAATAAAACGTCGCTCAACTTGATCTGAAGAAGCCGACAGCGAAAGGTTTGCTGGACAAATAGTTTATTAACATTGGATCGGAATTCACTCAGCTGAAACATTGTTGTATCCGGCTTTGGAGTTCGATTGAATTAACAGTCAATGCAAAAGAGTGTTATTCCTTTTCTATCTCTAAATAAATGACTGATAACCTCTGCATGTTAAGTATCAATAAAAAAAAACAACGACGCATATCTAAATGACGCTTTTAGTACGTTTTTTGTCTTAGAAAGAAAGCTCTAGAGAGGAAGAAGCCATAGATGAAGTTAGATACTTAATCGGGTTAAATCAAAAGAGACGTCTGGCCTGATTTGTTAAAACTAAGGAACCTTTCATATATCATCTCTTACATAAAACATAAAATATCGTGGCTGATATCCACGATTCAAACATGATGTAGATTATTCGTGTGTTACTTGCATAGTCTCTTTGTCCGAAACAATAAGATGTGAGAGTGGATTTATCTCATACCAAACGGAAAAAAAAGAAAAACCAATTGTTTATTTTGGAGACGCTTAAATCTTATCCGATTTACTGCGCAACAATCCACATCTTATCTTCGTCGGTTGAATTTCTGAAGTTTCAGTTCGTATAGCTAAAAATAGCAGATGAAATGAACTTCATACAAAATAGCTAAATAGTTGGAATGACAGAGTGGTTAAAAGTTGCGAGGCTCTGTTGCGATGATAAGAAGGATGGATCCGTCGCAAGCAACTGATAATTAATTTAGTATCTTTAGTTTCTGATCCTAAACAGCAGAAAATCTGCAAATTCAAACCAACGTAAGTAGGAAACGGAATTAGACAATGAATTAACGCTAGGACCTCTTTTAATTAAGCCCACTGTTCTTACAGTTAGATATAAATATTTCAATTGCTCGTCAACGATTTTTCGTTATTGTCAATCGGTTTCCATCGCTGATGAAGGTTGAATAATCTCAAGCGGTGCAATGACGTAGTTTAATTCTCAGACAGTTCACCTGCTGTACCCAGCTCCCACGAGAAACAAAAGTAAACCAAATTATAGGGTTAAATTTAGACTTTAAAGGCTGCGTTATGCTGCTGAATAAAGGCTGAGCTAAGATTAGAATGAAGGGTTATGAACTTTGCAACAAAAATGACCACCCGTAAGGACTTTGCGTCAAGGAGAAGCCATAACTAAGTTAGCAATCAATAGGAGGGGACTGTTAGAGATAGATAACTTCAACAAGGACAAAGGATCCCTTGATCTTGGCTTACAATGCCAGTGTGATTCCAATCAAGTTAATCAGTTCGCGTTTAATGTCACGCTGTGTTTGTGGATTCGTTTAGTTCTACGAGTGACGCACAAACTATGAAAACAACGGTGACTAACTTCATTAATAGTACTCTTGCGAAATACCCATCTTTAACAAAATGGAATAATTTTTTTGCCGCATTCTAAATTGCTATGACAGATATGTCATGACACTTATGACACCTTCTAAAAGGAAATAAAAGATTGTTTTATGAAACATTTACAACTGGAAGGAAATACATACATACACTAATATTTCAACAGTTTAATTCTTCCTCAAATGGAAATCGAGAATACAACCTATTACCGCATTATTTATATCTGAACACAGCTGATATGCTCTTGATACAATGTATCAGCAGATTTTAGCCAGAGTCTACTTCAATGCCATTGACAATGTTAATGAAGTTTTTTCAGCGCATAATACAACAAACCGTTCTTTGTCATATGAACCCGTTAGGGGGGCCACGTGGAAATGTTTCAAACTTTATGAAGATCAGCTATCTCATGAATATGTGGCGGTGCCCCGCAGTGCCACAAGAGGTTTATATAAGATATTCATTTATAACTTTTCTTTGTAGCTTCACTGTTGACCTTTGTGAGGTATTATTTACCTTTCACGAGCTGATAAATTTTGTATTATATCAGTGTGGTAAAGAAATTGTTTCCAATAACTTGAGTAATCACAGTTAAGCCATGTTGAGAAATTCAATTCAATTATCAAAGTTGCGCAATTTCTGTTGTCCACCTACCCTCAGTTTAATGAGCAAATAAACTTCGCACCTTTCCATCGGTTATCCTGCTAGCTTTTAGCCAGTTTTCCTGAAGTATTGATATATATTTTACAATGCAATACATAACATTTTAAAATTATTTTTCCGCCTCGAGCAAACACCCTGCCCTTGTTTTGATTTTACTTCAGGTCGAAAAGTTTAACATAACTTCAAAATAAGATAAAATAACAACTTGCATTTATCCACCTATAAAAACGTCAGGACTTGCTATCCACGAATTGTTTCACTTGTACCTTGACAGGTTGTCTGAATTGTCATAGCAACAATGAGCAGTAAACCTGTTTTGTTTAGACTGAGGAATGTGCTAGAATGGTTGAGCCACAACCTTGACCCCAGATGATTAACTGACGTATCTAGTGTAGTTATTAGTAACATTTAGTAGATTAGTCAAAGCATTACAAAGGAAGGTCTAAACTTCACTACCTCAAAAGTAAGTTCTCTTCATTGCTCGGTAAAGTTGTTCTTGTTAGTGATCTTCTATGAATTTAGTTTACTTCTTGTGTTGCTGATATCAGTTTGTTGTTCTGCTCCATTGGTGCTCTGTGTCTCATTCTTTTCATGCTGTTTGAAAGAGACAAGTTTCAACCAAACCCTCTTCTTTCTCCTTAATGAAGCAAGAATTGATTTGATATGGAAGAGTGGAAATTCAACGTCATCTTTGAACTTTTTTTCAGAGCTTGTACATATATTTTCTTTCTGACAAAGTAATTCAAATCTGTCATTTTCGTTATTAATAAGTAATTGTAAAGCGCTAAGATTTGTAACATTTCGATTTGTTCACAAAGCTCTCCATAGATCCTTCAAAACTCAAAAACCTGTAGAGCGATGAATGTAGCGAAACTTTTAACTGTTACTTTAATACGTTGAAGAATAAACTCGTTTGTTATCAGCTTATTCATTTCACTGAAAAGAATGTGATGATTTATGGATAATTCTAAATTGTCACGTTCAGAGCATGACCAGAAATTTCGGTCAAGAGCGTAGATTAGGTTACAATTTCACGTTAGCCGTGTAGATAAGTTACTCTAGAAATTTCTATTTTTATACCTAATCAATTAAACTAAGCGGAGACAATTTTTGTGGAAATTGTTTTACGCACAGTGACTGTGAACAATGATGAGCAAATTTCTCACCAATTCATCGTAATATATTCATTTGAAGTGGCTAAATTTAGAGGGCCACTGAGACCGAAATAGACCAGTTTGTTGTCTCACGCTTAGAAGTGTCTCTCACAGTTTACAATAGGTATTACTAGTAGTGCCTGAAGGACGGATGATCTGGCCACAAAAACTGCTCCTTTTCGGGTCGAATACTAAAATTTTAGACTTCAAAATTTCGCTGCGAGACAACTACTGCAAAGGACTAAGGTATAGGAGAGCAAATTGGTAGTGTTTCTTGTTTTATGTTGAAGTCAGGGAATTCGTGCAGTCATTACAATTCGCGGTATTTTGGCTTTAATGGGGTCTTCTGCTTTTTAGCTGGAGGCCAGTCGTGGATATAAGAATGCTTAAAATTATTGTTGGTTCCCTATTCCACTTCAACTACTTTGTCTGGTGTACTGATTGCCTTAGTTCTTTAGCCGGCTTACGCGTTGTTGTTCTTATTTCAGCCGAGTTCAACCGAGATCAAGTCAACTCCGATGCCTCCAATGGGTTCCATAGCTCAGCGTTCACCAAAGTGTGCTCGGTGCCGAAATCACGGGGTGATATCCATACTCAAAGGACACAAACGGTTCTGTAAATGGCGAGATTGTGCATGCGCGGATTGCAATCTCATAGCTGAAAGACAAAGAGTAATGGCCGCACAAGTGGCGCTCAGAAGACAACAAGAGAGTGAGGAGGTTGGACATCTTTCCTACGGCACAGTACAGTTGTGTTTTAATCAAAATCTACAAAAGACACCAAGAATCATTCCACCCTCACCAACGTCCCCAAAGGATGCTCAACTGCCAAGAACCGCAAGTTTGTCTTCTCGATCAAGCTCGCCAAACATTGACGATACCAACAATGAGCTGGGGTCTCCCGCAAGCAGCGCAAACGATGGTGAGTTGAGTACAATTCTTTTTGCAAAATTTTCCTTCTACAATAAAACGAGCAAACATCATCCGATTCCAAGGTCGGGGTAGTCTTCCAGCTGATTTCATTACTTTTGAATTGATTACGCAACCGTCTGATTGGCTGCCAAAATTTACAAACCCATCGGATGATTTTACAGCAAAAATCGGCCCCTTTTTCTTATCTCGCTTCGTTACCGTTGCTAAACTAACCATAGCCTTTTGAGATATATGAAAAAACGTGCTGTTTAAATCACAGCTCAATTCTTCCCATGAAAGGGTAACCTCAGATTACGCCAACGGTATCAGTGCGTAGACCCAGCGTAGTGTTACAAAGTTTCACACATCGAACTTTTGAATGAAATGGACATGAACAAGACGAGGGTTTGTTTTTGGAGGATATCGTAACATGCACGCCTAGTTCATTCAGATTTTGTCATTGTTGTATAGATAACCTAAGAACTATGACATAAGAGGCGGTTAATTCATCGCAGGCGGTTTCAAGCGCGCTAGTATGGACAGAGTTTTATTGAGTTGCTAACTTATCTTGTTTGTCTGTATTTAACAAAGTTGCAGTCAGACGGTTGTTGAAAATTTTGCCCGCGATATACACGATCAACATTCTCTTTTCTAAATTTACCCCTGTGTTTCCTTTTAAAGAAAAAGAATACAGCACCTGGGTTATGTGAAGTAATTTGCTTCTGTTTAATCGTTTTTATGCTGGTCCTCGAGTCGTGGATCATCATTTCTGGTGATAAATTTTGGGAGGTTTTCAGTTCAGGGATACAGTTTTCGTCCATAATGACTGAGACACGGAATTTGACCAAAACCTGTATTATACTGTATTGAAATGACTCTGAACAAAGCAACACCCTAAATTATAACTTTCTTTAAAAAAAGGCGATGCATTGAAATGAAAGGCATCTAGGCTTTGTCCTTGTTACTGAATACCTGGCTTTGTTCTATCCATGCTAAATACTTTATTTTAAGAAATTTCCAAACAGTTCCGTGCTGGGAAAACATTCAGAACCTCTCTCTAAAAACTGCATATTCCTCGCGAATTATGTTACGGTATGACTTAATCTAGTTTGAAAGTTTGATGTTAAGACCTCAAGTAGCACAAAAATACTTAGTCGAGTAAAGTGTTGATGAAACCAGCAAATTTGAAGCTTGTATAATCCCCCCAATAAATTATGTCACTGTTTCTGCTTTAGAATTGCATGTTCGCCCAGAAAAGGAACACCTCTCGCTGATTTTCAATAACGAACTTGAAATTGCAACATAATTAGGTCTGATTTATTTGTGGCTGTGGTCTCTGGTTAGGTGCTAATGTGCGCTCGTTAGTCTGAGAGCAAGTTGAAGTGGCTTCTCCCAGCCAAATTGAGTGATTTAAAACTAAAGTGGATTTAATTAGGGCCAGCATAATTATGACATTATCAAAGAAACACTGCCGGCCCAAAAAGTATCATGTCTAAAAAATGCAACAAAATATTTGTAACATTCTGGAACGCGAACAATCTGGAAAGTCTCAGTGCGGTTTTTCTGTAATAAAATCTGTATGTTTATTCTGGTCACTGGGAGTCAAACCAGTGTTTATAATGTCATCAGGATGTTTGTATTTGATTTATTTTACAGTTTGTTTATAATCAACGCAAGTGTTGTGTTTATTTCTGAGCGAGCTCAGACTCTTTGTCTATTTTTAGCGGACTGTGCCTTTATGAATAAAATTGGCACCAGCTTTCTTTGCCCTCGGGGCTGCAATTTACAACCCCCTCCCTTACAATAGTTGTTGATTAAATTTTTTTGGACTTCTTATCTTCAATGAAGATAGATATTTTCCTCATATTCCCATGAGGAACTGTACGAAATCGAGTCCATATTTGACTTTGCACATCAAGAGTTAAAACTGACTATATTTTGACATGCTCCTATTGTCTCATGAAGACGTTCAAAAGCACAAATTTAAAATAAAAACATTTTTTACTTTCCATTTCAGCTGGCTAGGAATTAGGTAAAAAGTAACAGCTTGAGCAATATTTTTACAGCTTTAACAATAGCACAGTGCAAATAATCATGATTCCGACACGTGTTGCAAAGTCTTTATTTCTGAACACGTGTTTTTTATTAACACTAGTAAAATTCGAACGCTGCTATGTAAAGAAACACAAGATTAGCCCGAGTTATGTGAACTGACATAATACACAGTTGAGGCTCTAAAGTGATTCAAAACTCCAGTGAAACCGATATTGGAGTATACAATTGGGCCATGTGGTTCATCTAAAACAGGAAAACAGTGCTCTACTGTTATAAGAAATTAATGCCACTACATGTCGATGCTTTTGTCCAGCCAATCAGGAAGCCAGGATTTTCTAAGGCACGGGTGGTTCATATCTCCCAGCTGTGATATTGTGTAAAGGCAACAACTAGTCAGAACGCGCTATGTTTATTGTAACCTTGCTTCCCTAGAGAGTAAAACCTGCCTGCTATGCTTAAAAGAAATCTTGGCTGATCGCCTTTACCTACTGACTTTGACTCATCACAGACACACTGTTTGAGCTCAACAGTCGGAACAACGAAAGCATTTTGCGTTCGGTGAGTTTGTTCACATTTGAGTAGCACTTCTCATCGTAAATTTTCAACGTCATCTGAATATACAACTCATTATAGAGTTCCATTGAGAGTTAACTATAATATGTCAAAATAAGCGACAAGTATTCAAACTGAATATCAACAAGTGGCATGGGAATCTTCTCTTAGTAATTCCTGTTTGTACGTGTTCTTAAGAAGTTGATGAATTCAAAGTTAGGTTTTATTAAAAAGATTTGAAACTTTGTCCCTACATTACCAAATACCCTTAGTCTTGTAATCACGAGTTTGATTTGAAACCAGCTTGATAAATAGCGGTTGGTTGCCACATGATGAAAGGGTGAAATAAATTATTCCAGTGAGACAAAAAATGGAACTTTGTAGAGCTAAACTATGTTTGTGACATGTTCACAGTCACTGACTTCAGAGCTGGCTAGTTGCTGTAACAGTAAAAGTCACAGGTCATTTCCTGTTTGAACGATACTCTCTCTTTTATTACTAATATTCTATCTTAAGATTTTAAGCTATTCACTGATTGTCTTAAATTGATGAATCTTTTTTCAAGTAAGGGAAATATGTTGTGTGCATTTCTAGATGTCGAGCTAACGCGTTTGTTAACACAGTAGGGAAGAACATTGAATAATAAAACACCTATTTACTTGTAGCGGTTGCCCAGGTGACGTACCACTTTTATGTACTTGTTCTGTCGTGCGGAAAATGAAGCAGCCATTTATGTTTGGAGTGATAATCAACGACATTATGATAATACGCTACAAATAATGGGACGTTTGCGGCTAACTCTGTCTTTTTAGAGCGTATAGTGCAATTGTTATTCAAAAATAGTGATTTTGTGTTAGCAGTTACCTTTCAAAATTTACTATTCTAACCGGAATTTTCTTATAAATTTCATCATTTATTGCTCCAGCGGTTTGAGAGCATATTTATTTAAGTATGATTGAGTGGTATATAAACTGTGTTCAAGTAACTGAAAACTTTTGGTGCACTGTTATGTAAAAGTCCAATTAGATTTTTACTTAAAACACACAAAAGATATGCACAATTTTTATTCTCGCCCGAGTATTCTATATTAATTTGCTTCCCGCCAGCATATTTCACTTAAATGATTTTCTTATCACCACAAAATTTTCTGAGGATGATATTGAACCTGCCAATTTCATGTTCTTCTTTCGTGATTTTTTTTCGTTTAGCCTGCAATCACTGGACATTTTACATTTTCAGTTGTTAACAAGTTTCTTTTAAATAGTCTGAAAGCACCCCTCGGTGTAGTGTATCAATCTTAGCGGAAAAGGCCACAGTTTTTCATAGTTTGATGTGGCATGTCTTTTTATAAACGCCGTTAGTGGTCTTATACGATCTTTCCATTTCATAGGTGCTTTGGCACATTATTTCTTTGGAACAAGGAAGTTCTAGCCGGGAAGTTTCCCCAGCTGTGTGTACAAAAAAATTAAACAGCACCTTTCCCCACATAAGCACAGGTAATTTAGGGTTTTGCCAACTTTAAGTTGAAAGGAAAAATTATCCAGCCACTTCTTGGTTGTGCTGGCGAAGGATTTTCGTCTTTTCTTGACAGCAAAATTGAACAAAATTGAAGCGCTGTGAAGTTCAACATGAAAAAATTTGCGCCCCTCGAATATGAAATAATTGAACACTTTTTCCCGTGGTCAATGGAAATTGCTGTCTGCGTCAAGCTGGTAAAAAATTGACATTGATGACAGTGGAAAAACAACAAGGTCTTACATAGAAAAAAAGAAATGACCTCAAACTGTTAGCTGCTTGCATTTTAAGGCATTGCAAAAATAAATAATGATTACCAGGCGTTTGGCTTGCTTTTAAAAGATTTTTTGCGTGGTCATTTGCATAATTTAAATTATAAACGAAGTCATCACTTTTGAACGGATCACTTGCAGTCACGAACATAACTGAAGCAAGCTCCTCTAACCACCGACTGCACGAAACCAAAGCGAAACTTGTGGCTTAAGGTAATCTGAAGTAAGGGCTTTATACATCGCTGTTTCCATGATTTTCAGAAATCGATCAGTGACCTGTGTGAATTTCTTTTTTCTTTTTTTTTTTCATGATTTCCATTTTTTATCTGCATTGTTGATATCTAATCAGAGATTTACTGATGGATAAGAGAGCCAACAGATGAAGCTTGATATAAAAAGTTTATTTAAACGCTTAGCAACTCATTTCTTTGTTCTGACTTTTGCGTACAGCTTTCACTGCATTAAGACTTCTTTAATACTGAGGACATAAAACTGATTTCCCTACTCTATCGTTAGCGAAAGAGTATTTAGAACTCTTCTAGGTTCAGTGAACAGTCCGTTTGGTCTCCCCGAAAAGGTGCCGTGATTTTAAAAAAAATTTTTGATTTGTCTACAAAAAAAAATTGTTATGTGCGATCCCTCAGTAGCAGAGAACTGCGGTATAAACTCGCGCGGTGGTCAGACAGGTTAACAGTCCAACGAACATTTAGATAGTGTTTCTTCTCTCCCGTTTGGTTCATTCATTGAAATAAATCAAATCTTAGAGCGACGATGAGCAGATTTTATACGAATATGATTTTATAGCGGCCATTGTTATTAAAGTCAATGTTTTTACTTTTCAGAATTTCCAATGGATAACAACACTGAAGGTTTCTCCACGAGATGGAAACGTGAACGAGACGACGATGAAGATGAGCGGCGCCTGAGAATGTCACCAGAATCAAAAAGACAGAGACACGACAAGATATCTCTACAAAATGGTGAGAGCAAAGTCATGTCAAGCTCTGATCATTCCAGGTTCATGAACATCCTTACACGGCTCTTTCCAGAGCAAAAAAGAAACGTTCTGGAGTTAATTTTAAAGGGTTGTGGAGGTGACGTTATCCAGACAATAGAGACCGTTCTTCCAAGTCACGAGGAAGCCCTTGCTCGGGGCCAGTTACTTGCCACTGTACCCAGGGGTCTCTTTCCCGGGCCTCCCCCGCCATCTGGCTATTCAGCCTTCCCGCCCATGTCTCCCACTCTTTCTCACAATATTCCATTGAGCGCTGTAGAGTACCACGCAGCTTCCAAATGTGCGAGTGGCCAATGTCCCGGGTGTGTGTATTACCCAGGAGCCGGTCCTTTGCCAGTACTCAAGGATCCGACTAAGCGTCAGACCGCGGACGTACAGTCTAAGCTGATACCGTCCATCTCCGAGCACAACTCTTTGCCGATTTCAACTATGCCTGGTTTGACTAAAATTCCGCATCTTGAAGATACGCGGTATAGCCAAAGTATGCGGTCAGCAACTGCTGCATTAATAACCATGAGCTCGGCTGGAAGAGTGTTTCCTGGGGACCGACTACCACAAAGGAATGATCGTAGCCCTCCGAACCATTCTCCCCGCGCCTCTCCCAAAAGTGAGGCTGACGAAAAGCCCTAAAATCAATGATTTTATTTCAGAGGATGAGAAATTAAAATAACGTGAATATATTCGTAATAGTTAATTAAAAATGAGCCAGTAAAACTGGAACAAATAGAGTAGATATTTCTGTTTGTAAGAATTGAGTTTGAACTTTGTACCTACTAATGAGTGATGGATTGGTGAATGATAACAGAATGATAAAAGAGCTTCTCACTCGGTAGTTTATAAAACGAAAATTGTCCTAGTAGAGATTATTATTAGTGTTGATCTGAGTCATACGAGCCAGGCTACGTGGATTAATTGAAAAGTTGTAAATATGTACATGGGGAGAGCTACTACTGGCTGCTGAAAGTTCTACAGCTTTTTTATCATGTTTTCTAAGCTATTTTGTTAGTTCATACAACAAAGGAATAATCTTAGAAATAGTCTGGTATAGTTGTAGAAAAATAGGCAAGTTATTCAATAATTATCAGTTAGAATGTATTAATGATGAGAAATTCTCGCTAACGAGGGCTTCAAGTCATCCTAAGCACAGTCGATGATGGATAATCAGTGAGGTGCTACAGGCAGAGCTATAGAAAAGTAGTAGTTTTTTTGTAATGTACATATACAACGATGTGGGATGGTTTATTTCATTTTCCCATTCTTTTAATTATTCAATCTTTTAATATTTGTTAAAATAAACTTGTTCCAAAGCCTTTTCCCAGAGAAAGCAAAGTTGTATAAAGCAATAAGGTAATTGAAACCAAATGTAAGCTTATATCATAAAACTATTTTCGTACCAACTTGGAATAGTCAGAAATTAATAACGTAGGATACTTGTGCTGCACCTTAAGCAGCAGCGCCGGTAGTTAGAATGACTAGTTAAATATGATGCATCGGCTTACTGTTGTTTAGGTAGTCAATTAATGTTGTTTTTCTATAGCTTCAGTCAACGCTATCGTGGAGAGCAGGGCTCAGTTATAGCAAGTTGACTTTAAACTAAGGTTTTTCTAATTTGTCCAGTTTTGTGAAAGTTTTAACTTTGCTCGTAAATCTTATATTCTTCTCTAATAGGAAAACGTAATGATAATTCGCAAATCGTTTAATCTCCTCTTTAGAAGGAAGGATTAGTTTGTTCGTCTGTGATAAAGATCGTAATGCAATACAAACAAGCACACTGATGTTGACGTCTGCTGTTTGGCGATGAATGCTTGAAACTTTCAGATCATTTCGCTAAATTTTTCAGTTTAAAATGTGTATCATAACCTCGGCCAAATAGGATGTTATTAATGTTCTTATCACGGTAGATGTAATACCTTAGGTATTTAACACTTGGGAACAAACCACAGCCTTCCAAACTGATACACAGTGAGAAAATTATAAGAGATAAATAGCAGTAGGTTCAGTTTAATCTTTATCTTTGATCAACTTGAAAAAAGCCTGTTCGCTGGAAGTGTAATGTTCCAACTGTTTTAGTGGAGATATGTTGGTGTCAACTTCGCCAGACAATTCTGACTGATTCAGTCGAGGTTGAAGCTGATTGACTCAATATCTCAACTTTTAGAACAGCATGAACACAGACAACTTTTATCTGTCAGATGCCTAAGAGCCAGTGGGCTGCAAGAAAAGACCAGGTACTATGACATTAAACTAAACTGAATGTCTACAGCTCACAGACATAATTGTATTACAAAACTCTATCCTGAAGCAATTAGTACTTGTCTAGAAATGAGCAGCCGAATAGTATTTGTGGACCTCTTGTATTTGAATAACAATACCTAATGTTAAATTTTTCCTCTCAAATCATCCAATAAATATATTACTTCCCTTTCAATTCGAGTCTTTTACTTAGTTCCACGCGTGGATTCCTCGTTTCTTACTCGACGCTGCGGCACCAAATATGTAAGCCGTCGTGATTCATATTGAGTGTTGGCTGAGTGAATAAGGTTCTTCTAGATTCTTTCGAAGTCTGTGCCGGTTTTTCAAGGATTAAACAGAAGGGCTTGAAGAAACTTACACAAGGTGTCCTAGTTAATTGTGGATCCCGTGTTTTTGCCAGAGCGTGATGCTGTTCGATTAAGTCAACTTGTAGCTCAAATTGTTCATGTTGACCATTGAACGGAAATTAAACAAAGTATAACTGACAGCTTTTGAATAAGAACTAAGTGAAGTTCAATTTTCATTGAAACCCAAGCAGTGAGAAGCAAAGGCGGGCTCTCTATAAATTCAAACAAAGCGACTAGCGCAGACAAAAGCCACTCATTCATTATGCTGACCACAAAGTCTCCGGCTGAAAGCTGTCGTATTTTTTTTGAATGAAAATGTATTTTGAATAGAAAAGCAATACCCAGAGGAAGCGCTATTTACATTCAAATTGAAGGAAAGCCTACAGCAAACACTGAATGACAAGAAAATGAACCAAACTAAGTCTGGAAAGTTTTTCATGTTTTATGTGCATACATTCGTAAAAATGTCTGTCTGTTGAAACGTTGAGACTGCCGTAACCAAGACATTAAATGCAAGATGTCATTAGTTTCAAAAGAAAAAAAGATGAAAGAATAACCTTCTCAGGTCGTTTACAAATTACCATGAAAATGGAGGTGTTCTGACTAACACGGTCTGCTGGCTAATAAAAAGGTTCAAACCGATGTTGTGAGAAGATGGCGCTTAATCCTGCATCAGCCAATGAGAGCTCGAATCAAACTTAACCCAAACAATAGAACTCATTAAGAACAGAAATACCGTAGGTGATATATCAACTGTTTGACGGTAATTAATTGGAAAAGCGTAAATTGCAAAACTAACAATTTCGTCCAGAACTGTGGATGTCGCAGAGTGTGTCGAAAACGAAAACCGTACTGTATCAACCAACAATGTCTGAAGATGCTCGAGGCGATGACAGTGTACCTCGGTATCCTCGCTGTGCAAGATGTCGGAATCATGGCGTAGAATCAATTTTGAAAGGACATAAGCGATTCTGTCAATGGAAAGACTGCTCCTGTTCAAAATGCAGCTTAATAATTGAGCGACAGCGTCTGATGGCGGCGCAAGTGGCGCTAAAACGGGAGGAGGACGAGGCAACACCGCCAGCGCCCACGGTGGTAGGCCAGTTTCGGAACACTGCTGTCAGCGTAGACCCCGGCTGTGTAATGTACAGGTCAGAAGCGACGGGTTCGAATGAGGCATTACCGAGTATCATATGTTCAGCAACTGTACAGTTCGATGCAAACAATAACACAGCTTTGAGTGATGTTGATCCAGCCATAACTGAGGAGGCGAGAATCACCAAACACTCTTCGCTTTCATCGGCGCCAGGTGAGGAAAAAATCGGTTACACTTTTTTTTTTTATATACAAAATGCGTTCGCTCATTTAAAAAAAGAGAACTTCGAATCGCTGTAAAGTTGTTTAGCTTCGTGTATATCACAACCGCTGAGAAGATACAAGACAATATTTAGAAGACAAGAAAGTATTCCTTATGTGGGTGACCTTGACCTTGACCATTATTTTGATAAAACTGTTTGATTGGTCAGGAGAATTCGACGTTTTACGCTGAATAAAAGCAAAACATTCGCCTTCTGATAAGGACTTAGAGAAAACCATACCAAATAAACTTTTGATCAACAGAAAAACTCCATGGTAATTATTATAATTGCATCTTTTGGAATAGAGGTCTGTACTGTATTTCCCTACGGTTGGTTTGGTAGTTACGAGTGCTTTTTTTTTCTTTACTCTCAGTGGCCATTCATATCGAAAATTCCTGGCATCGGTACAAGTTTAGTTTGCTTTCCTTCCCTGAGCCAATTTAAAAATATTTTTCGGTGTCACGTTTGTCAAAAGCATATCTTATGCACTCTCTTTTATGAGCCGAATGCAATTAAATAACAGAGAAACGATTTCCGGTCGATTGATAAGAGCACAAAATTGAAAACTATCACTACCTTCGAGAGTAAAAGCTTGTCAAAAAATTTCACGAAGATTTGAGACAATTTGAGTTCCAGTGGAAGGTAAATAAACATATTTCGATTTTAATTAGGAACGCTTTTACAAGTTTCTTCTTAAGTTGTCGAATTTTACAAGACAGTGTAAATGTCGGGCGGGAGAAAAGATTGATAACAGACATCACTTTGCAGCTGTCCGGACCAAATATTAGAGTCTTTTAATGAAAAAGCTCGCCCAAACCCTGGATCAAAGCCCCAAGATTAATTACGGAAACAGAGACAACATCTTCTTCTGTCTTCTTTTTCTTCTTTGAACTGTTTTCCCCAGATTTCAGCTATCACTTCCGGTTTGTCGATGAATGTTTGTATCTCATTCCTAACTGAACGCCTTCAATTCCCCCAGTCTTCAGAAATAGTTTATCACGCATTTGCACGGAGAAAACTGTATGCTCGTGGTGCGGCCATTTCTTTCCTTCATTAATTTTGTTTCTAGCGAGAATAGTAGATGATATAAAATCCTTTTTTTTTCGGTTGTAGGCCTAAAGCGTAAGTTCTCGGAAATGGAATCCTCGTATCCCTCCCCCCCTGAGGCAGGAGATGACAGTGTATTTTATGACAGTGATGACACAAACGGCGAAACAAATGATTACATCCGGGAATACAAAGAGCCAGCCAATCACCCTACAGAACGAGCTTTGACTCATACGGATGACAGCACCAATGAGAATCTGAGGAGTCCTGGAAACCAGAATCAAAGCTATCAAGGAAGACTGCATCCGCTAGAGCTCCTTACCAGACTCTTCCCAACTCAGAAGCGGAGTGTGCTGGAGCTCATTTGGAAAGGTTGTCATGGAGACGTATTGAGAGCAATAGAATGTGTACTTCCGAGTCATGAAAAAGCAATGGCTTCTCTTAACTCACCTGAAAATCCTGTGATGCACTACACTGCAGGAATGCATCCAGGCTTTATTACTCGCCAAACCCGACCTCCTTACCAAGGCCCTGTGGGACCTGCACCCGCACGCTATCATGTCTATGGTACGGCACCAGGATTCTCATACCCCATGGTCGAGTATCTACATCATCAAAAGCGCAGCCTGGGACAAAACTGTACAGTCAATGACAATGAGCTCGCATATAGTATGGTTCAGGGTAGTGAACAAACCAATATTGTGGGAAAAGTTTGTCCGGAATGTTCAACTAAGTGTCAGCCGAGCAGTAACTTTTGCAGTTCGTGTGGCAAGTGTTTTAAAGAGACATAGTTACTAAAAATTGTTTGAATTTAAGAAAATTTTCCAAATGACGGTGTATCTGCACACAGAGGCAAATATTACTTGTATTGAAATTTAGCTTGATGTACCACGACTAGCTTAAGGACAAAGCTTAATTCTTTGGTTCTAATTCACTAATAAAACGTTTTGACGCCTGTGAGAAAACCTGAAGAGTGTCCCCGCGAAGTCGGCAAGACAGGGGGGGAGTTCTCTGCGTTGTCATGCGTGAATTTTTCCCTCGGCCCCTTAATGGAGGAGCCATGCAACTTAAGTGAGTTTTTGTTACTTGTGTTGATTAAAAGATCATTATATTTATCTATCTATTTGGTGTCAATAAGAGTCACTGAGAAAATTCTTAAAAGACCTGTTTGCCACTCAAAAAATATCAATTTTTGACAACTATCCGACATATTTTAAGTTTTGCTCCACTGTTGTCCAATCGCAATCCACAACACAACACTTAAGTGAAAGGACTTGGCTTGTGGCTTCCTATATTTTTTAAGTGTTATGTCGTGACTTACCTCAAATACAAGAGAAAAAATAAATAAACTGTAACATTTAAAACTTAAAAATGGCCCAGATGAAACAGAGAAATGTGTGAGTTTTTTTATGTGGTGAGTTTGAAGTGAGATGTTTTTGGTTTTCTGAGCTGGTCGATTGACTGAATCTCCTTACTTTGTTCTCAGTCAGCAATTAACATAGTAGAGGAGAATTTACACGTTGATCTTTTCTTGATAGAATGATGTGTTATTCCACCCGTTGTCTGGGTCAGCGGATCAGGACAGCGACAAGTTCCAGGAAAAAATATGACCTCTATTTCCGACAGCAAAATGGCGATTGTTTTAGCATTTAGTGACAGTAGACGGTGAAATCATCACTTATCGCTTTAAAAAATCTAAAAAGCCTTCAAGGAAAGAGAATCTCTGTGTACATCTGAAGCGATGGTTGCACAATTTGTTAAGACGTGTTTTGTGCTTATGAATTTAGCTGGTGGTTTTAGTTTCCTAGTGGCTGATTCTGTGAAAAGGAGTCATTTACAAGGTAAGACAAGAGTTACACGCTCGTGGTCCTCTATTTGAACTTGATTCATGAACCAAATCACTTTCACCGGAACCCGTTGCTTCTAGCTATTAGAGAAAATATATTTGAGGAAGAGACATAAGAGCTTTTATACATGTTTCCTTAAAGATATTTTATTAGACCACGATGTATCTTTTTGTTATAAATAATTAGGAATACGTCAAAACAGTCAATATAATCAACTCAATCGTAAAATGTCGCAATTTCATGATGGCTTTTTTTTGTCAAATCTGTTTTCAGTTGTTTGGTCGAAGTTATGAAGAAGGAAATGAATATGATTTACTTTTGCTGTTTATCAACTCAATTTGAAAAGGATCGAGTTTATTGAAAGGTGATCGAGAGAGTAAAAGTAGAGGAAATAAGATTCATCTGGAAATTTGGTTAAATCAAAGTTATTTCAGTGTAAAAAAAAGTCGTCAGCAGAGTATGAGTCAAGATGAAGGTGGTGTCTACTCGAAACGCAAAATGCGTGCGCGACAATGCCGAAAGGTTTCCTGGGTAAAGTTACCGGTACACACGTTTATGGCCTGAAGAAGGTGTAATTGATCTACACTATCTCCCCGTCTAGTGTTGATAGACAGACAAAAAAACCTAAGATATTTTCAATGCTTCAACTCCATTCGAGATTGTCGAGTAGGCTTTCAAATTTTCATAAATTAACCTTTCTGAAAACATCTCTCTCAGATCACTTGCGCGTGCGAAGAGGATTTCGCTCATATTTTTACAACTATTTGGACGAAATTGCCATGGCAACGTGTGCAGCCATTCCTAGTAACGGACCAGGCCTGATATATGCTGTCAGACGGTAATTAACTGTGTAATGTATCATAAAAAAGTAATTTGCATTTAATTGAGAAATACAAAGTTCTGCAATTATTCTACATCGAATCGAGTTAGTATTGAGACCGAGAATGTAAGTTTACATTTGAAGCTCATTTTTGCGATCCATTTTATTCGTGAAATATTTATTGAGTTTAGAGACACAAAGAGGGTCTGGCCTCGGTCAGACTAGTCAGTAAAGGCTATTAAATCTCAAAAGCACAACGATGGTAGAGAACGGTCATTGCCTAACTCAGGAGGAAGGGGAAGGAGCGGTCCGGAGGAAAATGTACCTGATCCCTGACCTCTGTAATATTCTTATTACCCCCTTCCCCCCCCCCCCCTCATCGGCAATCAATTAGCGGTTAAGCTTTTATGGTCCCTCTTTTATACTCTGTTGGCAACAACTGACCATCCTCTGTTCCACCTGGAAGCTTCTGGTTTTTTCAGTGATAATGATGACGATATGATGATGGTTGTATTTAACCGGTCGATCAAGCAAATCCACTTTATTGACGGGATTAATTGATGTTGTGGTATTTTGAAGACAGATTTTTAATGATTTGACGAATTATTGCCATAGAACTATAAGAAATTTAAGCCCTGCTTCTGCAGATATGATTTGCACCGTCATTGCTGACCAAATACCATAGCTGCTACCTAAATGTGATTTAAATGTGTTCATTTAGGACCTGTGGAGAGAAACCCGACTGCAAGCACATCTGTACCGACAAAAAGTTACGAGAACAAGGACCAAAGGAAGTACATAACCTTACCTGGGATTGTACTGAGTCTTTACACGTCTACAAAAGGCAACCTGCCCTAGCGGACAATTATGATGAATATACAGATTCTCACAAACTAGGCTTGGCTGTGTTTCGCCATCATTCTTGCACTGTGGCTGATTGTGGTCCAAACTACTGCTGCTGTAGAGCTGTTGCACTATGAATTTCCCCTGACCTCATTGCATTCTCTATTTGTTAACTGGAGAGATCATTTACTATGCAGCTTTTCTGAACCCCTAATTTCCTACCTGGAAAAGGACGTCGAGGAAGTGAACAGATACCAGATTAAATCCTAAAAATGACTCAGAGTTAGATAATGGCCACACCGTAATAAAATAATTTACTATCTACGACCCTCGATAATTGAATGTACTGTGCTGTTTTTAACAGCACAGAGAGTTTTCCTTAGCGCGCCACGTCAGTTACATTTAAAAGGAACTATACTTCACTTTGTGTTATATGAAATTCCAACTGAGTCGGAATTTTTTAAAGTCGAATTTTAAGAAATGCCCCATTTTTTTCCCGTCCTTATTGTGTATCAATCTGTGTCCGGCTCATAAATTGCTACTTCCCATTACCAATCAGTAAAATTTAAGTGAGTGTCCTTCGATCCAACTGGCTGACAAATATAATTGCCATTTAATTGTAGAACACTACAGTGAAGCAGGTGATTTTTTTCAGTTCTTTATCATCGATAGCGGCGAGCGATCAGCAGTAAGACACTTACATCAATCAGAACATGTGAATGCGAGAAAAGAACGCTCATAATTCCACGTTTTGGTCTCCAAGGTATCCTTCGTGTTCTACCAAGCATCTCTATTTCGCTGCATTATGGTTGAAGAGTAAATTTCTCGTCAAGATAAAAAAAAATACTTATCATAAAAAAATCTAAATTAAAACTAAGCTGAATTATTTAGTGATATTGCTTCCACTCGGCGCGATAAGCGGTAAAGTTAAAAATTGAGCAATTTGTTCTCAATGAAACGAAAATCTTCTATCCTGGCAGTTGACACAATTTCCATGATATGCAAATAGCCGGCAACAGAAAACAATAAGTAGACACCATTATCATTTCCTCTGCGTTTTCTTTTTAATCATGATTTGACACCAAAGAAAAACACGTTCTTTTCTCGTTGGCAGAATAACCACGACGTCATTGATTCAATGATTGGGTGTCCTGGGTTTACAAGAAATGTTATTAAAGATGAAAATCCAAAGCTCTTGACAAACAACTTAAACAAACACGGCTGCCGCACTGAAAAGAGTAATTACTTGTAAATGAAACAAACACGGCTGCCGCACTGAAAAGAGTAATTACTTGTAAATTGAATTTTTTTTGAGCAGAGATACAGTACGAATGCAAATTTGACGTTCGGTAAACACATTTTTCACTTACAGCAAAACTAAGCTATGCGAATTTGAACGCGCTAAAAATAATGTTTGAACTGGTCTGAAAACGAATACAGTGGGAAGTGGAAAAAATGGCGCCTACCAGCGAAGACGAAAATCAAAGAACTGCCTCAAAGAAACATAATGTGAAGCCATTGCTTCTTACGCAAAATAGCCTTCATGTACCGAGTCATGTTCTGTTACCCCGTGGGTCGCTTTTCGCTCATCCGTATCCCGAGTCAGTTCATCCATTTGAAACTCATGAGCAGCTAAGTCTCGCTGAGCTGCGAACTCAAACAATTGTTGGCGGGAATCATTTTTTAGACACCAGCACCTCACAGCGGTCCACAGAGTCTAATAAACAAGACCATAGAAATGTAAAGAACTCTTACGGCTCTCGCGACGAAAAAATTACGACAAGTTTTGTTCTAAGGAATCTTCCAGTTTTACCTTTCAAAGCTGCCGTGGTTTGTTTGATTCTTAACTGCATTGTACCAGGCGCTGGTAAGTAAAATATGTTTATCTACAGAATGTTTAGTTCAGTTCTGGCGGCAAAGCCATGTTTTAACTATTTTGGTATTCAATTGAAGCGAAAAATATCGTAATTAAAGCAGTTTCCGCACGTTCAAAATCATTTCCAAGACAAAAGAGTTTGAACCTTAAAATATTTCACCTTTTTTATCCAGACACATTCAAATTGTGTACAGCTACCATGGTAGTCCTCATGCCGTATGATGAGAATGTTTTTATTTTCAAGGGTGGAACTGAGGGGATATTGTAAGTTACAGAAACGACATATGATGTTTGTTACTCTAATTACATATCTCCTTTAAAACTTGTTAGCGTCTTCCTGGCAAATTTTTAGAGTCACCACAAGGGGCGGTCCGTAGACTGCGTTGCAAATTTTTTTTGTCGTAAGAATTCTAAATAATAATTTCAGGACTAAATATTAAGAATCTAAAGTGCGTTTGCGAGAAGGAGTCACCCAGACGATCACACACTTCATTTCATGTTTGTGTTTAGGTTTTGAAATGGCTGAAATGATCAAAACTGGCATATGTGGTTTATATCGTTTCTCGCGCGACAAACGTAAATAAAGAAATTTGAAGGACGGAGAGACATACATAGCGAGCTACTCGGGATATTTCAAACCACTCGGACCAATATCTAATAATGAAACTGTACAAGCGATTTTTTTTTGGTTACATAATGAACTCCGTAGACTTATCTTCCTCAAATGAAAACTGATCGACCGTTAAGAGATTCGACAAAGGAAGATCTCTGTAGTGCTCCAAAACTAAAGGCATCCTCATAAAACCTATTTTATTTATGTGACAGATGACCTGTTTAAGATCAGCAAAATGTCTCCTGTACCGTCTTTAAACAGTTACACCCTAATTGTGGAATTACTCTTCTGTTTAGTGTTCTTAGATCGAAACGTGTTTTGTACAGCGGTAACTCCTCATAGAATATATGGCATAGCATGTTTCAGGAGTAGTCCCCGACTCCACTCCCGCAAGTGTAATGTATTCCTGACGAAAGAGTCTTACACGTTTAATTGATTTTACAATTCAAATTAAACCTTTCGTTGTCTTCCCTTATCCATGATGCGATTTTCATAGCACAGTGAAAACTTATCAGATCTGTTTATATCACTTTCCGGCGCAGAATACATTCTACAAATCTTGATATATTTTCTTTGCATAAATTTCCGGCGTTTTACAATTTTAATCTACCCAGATGTAGACATTAGAATATCGGCATCACTTTAAAACGAAATATTTTTCCTTCTATGAATTTTTTTCTGGTTGAAAATTAATTTTAGTTTTTCGTAAGCACTTTTGATTATCAGTTATTGGTAATTTCATCGGTAATTTCATTGCTACTTGTTATTATTGATTCAGAAACCTGTAAACTCTGAAGAAAGGCTTTCAGCAAACAGCTCTTTTACACCTCACAACAATATCACAAGCTATGTTCCCGAAATCAGTATTTCTGAATTAGTTGAGAAATTAGAATTGGGATATACAAAAATGTTCCCCGAATGTTAAGAATATATCCGAAGTCATTTGCAAGCGTGTAAATGAACCAAAAATACACAAGTCTGTATTGTGGATGACAACATTAATTCTCGAGCGGTTTATTTATTTCCTTTTCAATGCAAATGTACTGAATTGTTCTTAACCGCTAATCTCCTTATTTTATAGAATTGAAAAGAATATCTGCTATGTTCCAAGTCTCTCTTAAGATGGATATAAAACTCGAAGACATATTTTCAATAGGTTGCAAGCAAAATTGGATCCAATACAAACAACATGAAACATGTGCAAACAGGCTGGAAACTGAGATACCTGTTTTATTTTGCACTTCAAAAAATTTGTGTTTCGCTCTCGCTACAGCTAGCAATGCATTAACGAACAAAAGATCCAATACAAAAGTGTTTAACGCAATATTGTACCTCATTGCCGATAAGAACACGACGCTCTGTTTTATTGCGCGTGATTAGAGCTGAAAACCTTTAAAGCATCGATCAGACATATGGTAGTCATATATAAATGCCTTCAGGGCTTTGACGAGCTAAGGACAATTAGGCATTGATAGATGTGGAATGTAAATTGATCTTCAGGTTGAGTCTATTGTGATGTCAAAGTTTTAATCCATAACAACATCTCGCAGCTTTCTGCTTTCGCTCAGTTCTCTCTCGAGTTCAGTAACGAATCGCTAGAAGCTGACAGAGAATCTTGGGAAATTCATAACTTCAAAATTTATGTATCTGCGGTGAAACATAATGGAGGAGAAATCCATTGCTGAGGAATAATCGTTGATTACCTGAAGATGTCTCTTGCCCACAAACAGCGCGGGAGCAGTTCAACACAATTTTTAGTCACTGACGGGGACAACGAAAGTCAGGGCCGAAATACTAAGGAAAATTTGCCAGCTTTGGGATTAAATGCACCAGTTCTTACTGGTGAGAATAATTCTCAAGCTGCGGGCGACTTGAGTGCGGGTCTACCTCAAGTGAAACCCTTAGAAAATGGCAACTATCAACGAAGTTTCAGTCTTGAAAGTTCTCGCGTTACACCACGTTCGGCAAGAGTGTCGAGTTCATCTTCCGCAACAGCTGGCTTGTACACTCCATTTCCTGGATTTCAAATTCCTAATGAAACAATAATCCCAAAGGAAGACCCGGCAACAGTAGTGAAGCGAAAACAGACAATCTCAGCGAAGGATGCCATTCCAGTATTACCGCGTCCCGTCGCCATTGTTTGTCTCATTTTTAACATTCTCATCCCCGGATCAGGTAAGATCAGCTCCATAGTTTTGGACTGATTAAACATTTATTCACGGCTGGGTTTTGAAGCAAGAAACTTCTGATGGTATTTCGCTTTATAATTAACATTTTCCAATAGTTTGACCATTAAGATGTATTTTCAACTATCAGACGATCGAGAATTTATTCTTTCCATTTAATCTTACACTCTTTTAAGCTGACGCAATTATGTTTTTAAAGGAAGTCTTAGCCACAAGACTTAAGCCACAAGGATATCACACGGTCTTTCAAACAGAAAATAGAAAGCGAAGTCTTTTCCCGAGTCATTTTCATGATACATCAAAAAGTTATTATTCTCTCACTTCGGCCCTCGCTATGATGTATATGATGCTATAATATGTTTGTGAGGAGCCCAGCTCGACGAAGTCTTCGAATTGCGTGCAAAGTAGGAAAACATAAAAAGAGAAGCAAAAAAAAAAATCTGGGAATAGATTTAGTTAAACGGAAATTTCCAAAAGCATTTTAATTTTCATAACTTAAAACATAGCAAATAGCAAAAGTATACAAAAAAAGAGAAAAACGGAAGAGAAACCAATTATTGGAAAAATGTTTATTACCATAACAGTTTTTTTTATCACACATTACTCTGTAGAATTCGTTATTTGCCCATTAACTCATCGTTATCAACATGCGATTTGTGTATCTTATCTCGAGAATCATTTTTCCGAGCAGCCTGTTAAGATTAAGATTGGAAAAATCGTTTCCGTTGAATACTAGATACAACAAAGACCAACCGTAGAAACGCTTCCTCAAACTGTTCTTCTATTTCTTGCCTATTATCAATTACAAAATGCTCAAACATTTATGCGTAAAAATACTGTCCGTGATGAATTTCGTGATTATTTTACAATTCATTTGTACTAATCCTCTAGTGCTAATCCGAAAGGCCTGATTACTTATTGTCTTTGACGAAGAGATAATTGAAGAAAACAAATTTCTTTTTACCGTGGGCTGTCATTTGCAGAGTTTCTCGCCTTCTTGTCACTTCATATTGGATGGCCAGAGGGCGCGTGCGATTATGAACTCACCACGAAGAAATAATCACTATAGTGTGGTAATGTCAGAACAAAGAGACGATGTGGCAGAGTTAATCAAAGTGGAATCGATAAAGTCGGGCATTTGATTTAAGGAACAAGACAACAAAATTGTCAGCAAAGTAACGAATCGTTAGTGTTTTCAAGCTCGGTTAACAACACTACTCTGAACAAAATAGTTTGACAGATACTATTAGTCCTATCAACATTGCGATTCTTAGGAAAACTATGACACAGTAAACCGATGGATGTGTTAAATGTCAACTATAGCATATTAACGCATTTCTACAATCATTTCTGTTCAAACTGTTTTCTTCTCATCCGTCTCCCCTGAATAAAAAAAAACTTCAGGATGTAACATTAATTTTTTTGGCAGTATCGCCTCCTTTTTCCAACCATTTCCTTTCCCATTATGAGTAACATTGGAGGAAACATTTCAATCCAGTTGTTGTGGGACCTCATCTTTAAATTTTTTCAATTTGGTCTGTCTTCCTTTTACTACGTGTTTCGGTAAAATCTTAGCTTGATAGAATTCGTGCGACACGCGGTTTTACCGCCGGTAAATGAAATGCGTGGGAAAGTATACTTTACCTAGCTTGTATTATATTGAAAATGAATACTCACTAATCATAAGTCTGTTGTTAACTGTAATTTGTGTGAACAGTCAGTAAGAAGCTAGAGCAGGGAAAGGACAATAGACAGTCTGGTATAGTATCGCTTAGAATTACATTTCCAACGAAAACAGGGGCGGTCATTTCTCCGAACAACCACTCGTTAAAAGTGCTTTGTTGATAAAGGTCACTTAAAAAATGATGTTTAGTATACGATGTGGTGTTAAATTCAAGAAGCCTCGAAAAAATATTTTGCCAGGGTAGACAAACTCTGATCCACAAATATGGAAACAACTGACACAAACTGCAAACAAAAACTTTGAGATTTGAGAAGTGAGTGGCTGTTTTCTCAAAGACTGAATGATAGTATAAGCATTGGATCAATGATGGAATGTTCTGACTTGACCGTGCATTTTCTGTACAGGGACAGTCATATCTGGCCTGATCGCCTTCTTCCTGACACGGAAGAACATACCGCTGATCAGCCGCACTTCCATTCTGTTCGTCAATTGTTTTGTAGGCTTCATGCAGCTGGCAACAATTGTCTTCCTCATGATTGGCTGGTTCTGGAGTATAGCCTGGGGCTGTGCATTCGTAGGATTTTCTGGTAGGTGTCTAACATACTTTTAGATCGTGATTCACGTAATAGGTTGCAGTAGATGAGCCCATGTTTGATTTGTTCAGAAGCCAGACAAGAGAACTGACTCTAGTCAATAAATTAGTCTGCCTTGGAAACTATCATGATTCTCTGACAACTTATCTTGTCTTTTTGGACCTTTGTTTTTACAAGGTCAAAACAGCAAAGATTACAGTTTCTGTTTAGAGATTTTGCTGCGTATGCCCTCCCAAATGACTAATATTATGTTTATTGTATCGCAAAGTCTCTTTCGTAACGTCTCACAGCACTTTCCTCGCGTTGGGAGGAGAAAGAATCGCGTGACGAGATCGGACTATGATTGTGGTGAAGGATGTAATTTGAACACTACTCTTCTAGTTCTCTAAGAAGATATTTAAAAGGTAGAGCTTACTCTAATTTTACCAAATTGAATACGTTTTAGTAAATTTATCATCGTAATTTGCAGAGCGTTACGGTAAAGATCTTGAAAAGGTGGAAGGAAGGGAAGTTGTCCCCGCGTAACTCCCGACCTCACAGTTTACCTTACCCGTTTGGAGGTGGGCTGACTGTGCCAAACGGATAGATGTTGAGACTCAGGTGAACACGTCTCGTGGGCCCTACGGAGATCTACGGTAGCGAACATTTCACTGAAGCAGTTGGAACTAAACCGACTAATGCGCCTTTCCTGAGACTTCGCCGAAAAGGGGGAACCTTACTTGAGGTCTTGAAGTTATTCACTCACATGGCAAACGAAGAAGTTACGTTTTCACCGAGGCTGGTACATCCAACACGAAATTCTACCATAAAAATAACTCTATTTTGTTTGCAGGCATGCAGGGTGATTTTACACTTCTTTCTACTACGGAACGAACGTTTTTTTGTTTCAGCAAACATATTCCACAATAGGACGCTGTAATATTAGATGTATGTTGATAGACTTTTTCTTTCCTGCGTTGGGTTGTGCTTTATCACTCTCATCCTGTGTCTTGAGGTAGACAAGAAGAGTTATGGGTTGGGAGGTTTGGTAATTTTACTGAAAGCTACGTCACAATCCGGATGCTGGGGGACGAAACTTTAAGATACATGGAACAACAAATTGTTTATCACTCGCATTTATAACAGATATTTCTAGAAACTTGCAGACTAGTTACGTTAAAGTTACATTAGAATACATACAGAATACTAAATTCTCATAATCTGCTAGAAAATTATTAATTGTAATCGGACAGAACAATTTTTTTTCACGGCTTTTAAATAAATACATCCACAAATCCACACATCCCCCTGGTGTTTCATTTGTATACGAGGTTTTTTTTTAATCAGCTGGGCCATTTCATTATTTCGTGATTAATATCACCTTCAGTTACCGGAAATGTACTAGTTTAAAAGCTTCTTCTTTGCAAAATTATTACAAATAATACAATGTAAGAATATCTGAAGTAACTTGTGTCATATTGTGCGGTCAGCGTAGTGTTCATCAGGCAAAGCGTGGAATCCTATCAACAACGTTACTTGACAGAAACTTCTTGTTCTGTTTGTTTCTTTTTACCATTGAAATACCTGTAAAATTTCAACACTCATATTTTGCGTATTCGTTTACAATACAATTAAACAGCACATCAATAATAAAACAGTTAATGGGAACAAAATTGCATTCACAAACACAATACAAGATGGTTTTCGTAAGCCTCTTCATATCTCTAAAACAGAGATACCATGGCATCTCTGGATTTCCCAACTCCAACCCATTGAACTACAAAAAAGAAACGCACAATGTTAGCATACAGCCTTAACATGCCTTCTACCATGGACTTAAAAAATTCATTATTTTCAGCTTAGAACCTTGCACCTGTGTGTACAGGAATAAAATTCTAGATCACTTTGACACCAATTTTATATGAATCCACCCCATGATAGCCAGCATTATGAGGATGTTCCTTTCTGGTTTAAAAACCTTACCCTATCAGTGCTCCTACTTAAAGTCAAGAAATTCATAGGTATATTTTGCAAATCACGGCTATATTTATTCACATTTCACTCAGTCTATAAATCTCACCTGGAATTTGTGTAATTTGTTCAATTTTCCTAATATACGCTTGTGCATTAGCAGGTAACTCATCAAATGTTCTACATTGTTCAATACTGGTCATCCAACCAGGTAGGGTAATGTACTCCACTTCAACTTCATCCAAGACTTCCACACAAGCTGTAACGAACATCAAAGTAAACAAAAACATCTGCCATAAGTACATTCCGTAACACATGTCAAAGTGAAACTTTGTTGTCCTATTCCAATTAATAACTGATGGACATAAGGCAACAAAACCAACAATCATACCAGGGAAAGATTTCATGAATTGTCCTCTGTACTTGTATGCAATCCCAATTTTCACCTCCTCAAAAGTGTCCAAAACATCAAGCTTGGCAATCACAAGACTGAAATATGAACAGCATTAACCATCAAATACAGAAATTCAAGCATAATATATATATTTTTTCATTTGTAAATGATTGCAAATGAAAAACATGCCCAAAACATTTCTTCTTAATCTATCTCAATAACCAAACCTATGCTCTGAGCTCACTTTTACTGATCCATAATTAGTAATACAATCCCATTAAACGAAAGTCATATTAAAAATTGTAATTTACCAACACAGTTCAAACCAATAGCTATCAAATCTAAATCTTCATTTTCAAAGTATATTTTAGAAAAATTATTTCCTGTAACTAATTTAAAAAAATGACTTGTTTGATTTTTAACAAACATCAAAACAAAAACAGGAAAAAAAGGGGAGGTAAAGTGGCTGCTATGGTAAATCACTATAAATAATCTTGAGTTGAACATTGATATGTACCTTGTAAAATTGTTGATCATGTGTGAATATTTGATCATTACAAGATCAAGCCATCCACAGCGACGCTTTCTGCCTGTTGTTACACCAAATTCCCTTCCTATCTGCTGCATCTTCTCTCCAAGTTCCTGAAAATGCAATTGGGGAGATAAGCAAAATATTCTATGTTTGAATAGATGGTCAGCATTCACAAGAGTAGTCTTCAAAACCCTAATTCTTTTGGTAGAAGTACAGCACTGCAAGTTTGCATCTGACATCTATCAACATGGGATTAACTCTGAGATCATGATAAAGTTATAACCTTATGGAAAAATTGCCTTTTTTTATCAAACTCAAGACATTATGTACAACTGTTGTTCAGACTAATCTAGGTAGGTCAGTCAAGTATTATGATATTGCAAATATCTGATAGATGATATAAAGAACCAGGAATAAGGAGCAAAGAGAGCAAGAGTTGAGAGAGGTGACAGTAACACGTTCTAGATAACCTTGACAATTACATCCCCATAATTCGATAGAAATTCACAGCTGTTTCTTTAGCTAGCTTCTGTTTTATTGTCTTGTTGAAAAAAGAGGAAAACACTACAAAAATAGTAATGGATACCATGTTCACTCAATCTATAATAAATACGTGATGTAACAGTCTCTAAATGCAAAATGAAGAGATCATTAGTTGTTAAGTAAAAAGAAACAAGTTACATTTTTAAGCTCTGTTGGGAATCCTCCAAGACCAACCCTTGTTGTGTAAGCTTTGGTAACTCCATGCACATTGCCGATTGCTGCTGGTGGAATGCCAAGACCTGTGCAAACTGCACCCACAGCACAGTTAGAAGATGTAACAAATGGATATGTACCTGGAAAAAAATATTCAAACATTCTTTGAAATTAAAGACGTTCTTTTGCAATTTGCTTACAAAGTGTTCTGTTTGTGCCACCTAAGCTCCAGCTGTGAGATGATCATCTTACAGAATAAGAGTTGTAGCAAAATTGTGAGAGTTTGTATGGGAATATTTATGACCACTCATAGTAATAAAAAATATTCAAATTCTCAATTAAAAAACCTCTATTTTGCAAGATGATGATCTCACAGCTGGAGCTTGGGCTGCCTGTGGTTTGTATAGACTTGATACACAACAGTGTTGTGTTTATAGCAAATTGGTATCCCAAGGGTAGAAGCCATTTATATAAATTTTAAACCTTAAACCAAACAAACTAAACCCATTTCATATCAGCCTGGAGAAATTTGACATGGACTATCAATAATGATAAATTTGTTCCATAAGTTACAATGTACTCCTGCCATTGGTCGTAGGTCTAGTTCCTAAGGTTTGTATGGAAAGGGGAATAAAATACATTGTTTAGCTCATGCCAGTTCACAATGAATAGAGCTATTTCAATTGGGAGAGGTTTTACTATGATACTTACATATTTCACAACAAACTAATCTTCAGATAATTCAACTCGGTAAAGGTCTTCAAGTGGTAATTATAGTACAAAAAGGAAGTTTTCTTTATCTATCTTATACCCAAAGGTTAATCACATTAGATAATGTCTGGACCATATCTGGGCGTGTAAATACAGTTACAGCAGAAATTCAGCTGAAATGAGATGGAGTGTTATGAACAAAATACAGAGAGATGACAGACAAATGGAGAGATTGAACAAAATAACTCAAAATGTGGTTTTGTATTTCAAGATGTAATCTTTGTATGAATTATTTGGTACTATTGACTCAATTCAACAAGGTTAACAACTCAAAAATTAAATCAAAATGCGTATTTCAAAGCAACACTTGTGCTAAAAATTACCAAAGTCAATATCCAGCATGAGTGCATTGGCTCCCTCCACAACAATTTTGGCTGATTCATTCTGAAGTGCGTTGTTCATGTAACTTACTGTGTCACACACCAAAGGACGGATCTTTTCTGCATAGTGCTACAATTAAACCAAAAGAAAAAAATTTATAAATTATGAATACTATTTATCCTAAACATAAGTAAACTAATTATTTTGTTTGTTAAAAGTGACAAATAGTTACACAAACATATCCAGGGTTACTAAAGTATGAGAACATAAACGGGAAAATTTCTTTAACATCGTTACCTTGTACTTTGTTATCTCTTCCTCAATGTTTGTACTAAGACCTGGATATCTGAGAAAAAATGAAATGCACAGTCTGATGTTTAAGCTTAGAATTAGCAATCACATGTACTCCACAAGATGGTTAATTTAAAGCTGGCCAGGTAGAGTTAGCACAACATTCTATTTTGGTTAGGTAAGTAAAGAAAACATTTACAAAAATAAACTTTCAATTTAAAGATAAGCAGTGAGTAAAAACAATTGTCTCTTTCAATACTTACAGCCTCTGAAAATGTGACACCAGTCCTCTGAATCTATTACAACAAAGAATTAACATAGTATCATAATCAATTTGCATGGCTGACACTGATCAAAGCATTCTTTACCACAGGGCAGCTGCTTACCTTCTCTCAAAAGCCTCAAAGTCTCCAACTAAGTCACATATTCTGAGGCCTATCCTTTGTGCCTGTACATGTAAAGGCAACAAAATGAACTCTGAGCTAAGTGTATGAAATGAAGATGTAATAAAATGGAGTATGTCAACACATAAACCATAAGACAGGGACAGCTCCAATATGCAGTCACTTCTAGTAATTAAACACGTGTTTACAACTACCCTATGGCACTCATCAAGATGCCAAAAGTGCAGTGTTTGTACATGAGTTTTAAAAAGCAAACCTTTGAGAAGACAGCCACAATCAGAACTGTGCACTTATGTACACAGCTGTGCACTTGTTATGTGAGCATCTAACGATGAAGTTTTATTCTATAATGACTGAAAGATTTCTACTTCCAAACAATGCGAGTAACAGTACCTTTGAGGCATATGTTGGACCAATTCCCTTCTTTGTGGTCCCCAACCTAACAAAAGACAAAAGTTTACAGCTTTACTCACTGGAGGTAATAGACATTACACCAGAAGGTGTGAATAAATGTACTCTGTATCAGTTAAAATATAATTCAGTCAGTTATATTTACATCAGATGGGATCATTCTATTGCAAATAATATACTTTTGATAGGTACAGACATACTGAATCACCTCAGGCAGTCTTTTATCATACTCACCCTCCCTTTCCACCTTCACGTAATTTGTCAGATTCTTGGTGCAAGTCAAATACTAAAAGGGAAAAACATCATTCAAATATCCGTTAGCATCACCACCAGGTATAATTGAATTACCAATGGATAAAATTACACTGCCATGTTGTTCATACAACCATTTCAACAATCAATTTAAAAAAGATCTGTTATATTACCATTTTAAATGTTAAACATGTTTCTCACCTATATGAGCTCTGTCAGAGACAAGAAGTCTTTTCTCCCAATCAGTAACCCCTGCAAAGCCAGGAAACAAATATAATTTATTTTGATTGATTTCTTAAAACTGCAAATTGAAAGCAATATGCTATTGACAATATAAATTATATGATCACTGTCTTGTCTTTGTAGATAAACTGAACATAACAGTAATTTAATGAAAATAAGCCCTAAAGCAGTACATAGAGTATGTAATATAAAGACCTCTATAATTAAGTGCAGTTTCCTGCAACCAATACTAAAGTAGTATAATAATACTAATAATAATACTACTACTAATAATAAAATAATTTATTGTAATAACATGAGGTAAAGAAAGTGGAATAGAAGGGATCACCTTTAGCTTCAAGTTCTTTCAACTCTTCAAAGAACTGTGGAATGTGCATAACAACACCATTTCCTAACAGAAAAAGAGAAGTAAAAATACATGCATGCACCAAATAAAATTTATTGACAAGGATTTGTATATAATGATCATACAATTCTGAAAAAGACAAAATTGCTCACCAATAATGCTAACAGCTTTTGGTTGAATCAACCCACTGAAACCACAAAAAGGGTATAATTTATTTTATGGTTATCAAACAATGACGAAATGTAGAAAAGAGCTTTTTGTCATACTGTAGAGTTCTTACCTTGGAACCATATGAAAAAAATATTCTTTTGAGTCAACCACAACTGTATGACCAGCATTGTTTCCACCCTTAAATAGACAGCACAGGTAAATTACATGTTTCTCTGATGACTTTTTATAAGGTGCAGAGAGATCAATGGTTTGGGTTCTGGACTCCCAGATATTACCAGCCATTCTTTTTTCTTAGTCAATATGACCTCAGATTGTAGTCAATTCTGTTGCCTTACAATATAATAGCAGTTATTGAGAGAATTTTAAACTAAAAGTTCACCCTTGGGTAAGTAATGATTATAGTTTACAATCATTTACTGAGTAACTGGCAAAAAAACACATTGCAGCCAAGCCCATCCTTCAGCATTTGACCTCAATTCAAGGCAAGTTTATGCCATGAGCTGACCTTCCACTCAGAGTCAATAAATTGTTCCATTTCTTATGTTTGAACATGAACAATACTTGTGTATTGGAAGGATATCTGTCATCACCTTCCTAGTAATGGTACTTCTCCATGGGAAAAGGTAGAGACAAATTTATGAGAATACCAAAAAGTGTCCCATTTCGATCTGATCTCGTAAAAAATTCAGTTTGATCACGCCCACCGACTCCCCTCCAAGCCAAGCTAAGCCAACCAGAAAAAAGATGCTGTGGCCACTGTACAAAGCTCAGGTCAGGGCAAAGTAAATATCTCGAGGGACCCTAACTTACAAATTCATAACGTCTGTTTGATAAATATTTTGCTCTACTTCAAGATACTAGCAAGGTAAGCAACAGACCAACACAATTGAAATCTACATTCATCCTGTTATGACAAACAAACAATAAGCAAACAATAAACCAT
The DNA here is from genome assembly GCF_036669915.1 of Pocillopora verrucosa. NCBI lineage: Eukaryota > Metazoa > Cnidaria > Anthozoa > Scleractinia > Pocilloporidae > Pocillopora > Pocillopora verrucosa. The sequence continues at coordinate 24,740,964 of NC_089318.1, read as the reverse complement.
GACCGACTCGCATGCAAATTAATCATGTATACGTAGAGCAAGTTGTGTCCTCGTTAACCTTAATTGACATCTAAGGCGATCATTCTAACATATATGTAATACACAGTTTTGAAACTTCCCTTCTATTTATGGACACATTTATCATGGAAACACAGATCTTACCTGACACCGGCAAACAAGATCGGCATCTGTAGCTAAGATGTCAACCAACTTTCCTTTTCCTTCATCGCCCCACTGTGCGCCCAAAACAACTGTCACTTTGGCTTTAGGGCCCACAGCTTTTTTTACCGATGTCCCTAGTCCATTAGTAATGGATGACATCGTAAAGGAATTGAAAAAATCGCAAAACTAAATTTCAACGTAACTTCTATTGTTGTTTCTGATCATCCCTTTCCGCGCCAAACGTGCCCGGGTCAGCTTGGTAACCAGGTCCTGACAGTGTTTCATCCGGCCTGGGGCAAGCCTGGGGCACGACTGCAGAAGATACCTCCCTAAAGGAAAAAAGCTTCTAAAGTTTTAAATCTAATAGACTATTAGTACCACCGATATTATCTAAAAAGAAAACAACTTAAAATCCCGTATCTGGCCAGCTAGACCTGTAAATGTAATGATCCCAACCCTAGAAAAAGAGACAGGCAGAAGTTGTGGTTGTTCAGGTTTAGTTTACGAAATGAAATCCTCATGAATTCTGGCCTACCAACTCCTTAACTACAACAGAATTCGATAGTTTTGACAGTTTTCTTAAACATTCCCTTATTTTGCCTGATCTTTCCCATTTTTGGTGCATGCACTCCATGCTCATGTCTAAAGAGTAAGGGTTAACACAGGTTAGGAGGGTTGTGTGCAAACAGTACCTTGTCTACCTTGTTTTTACTAATTTTTTGCACTTTGAAAACAAAACCAAAAAATACAAAAGGTGCAAACCTTAATTCTTGCAAAAGGCACAACCATGAAATTTCTTTCTTACTTTGATCAGTTTTCTTTTGCAAAAAAGAAAATTCAGCTTTATTGGAGCACATGTGCCTAACTAACCATACAATTGGGTGGGATAAATCTAAAAATTATCACCACTAATCAGTGTTACCACCAGTGCCTTTGTTTGGAAGCTTGGCATATTAACTCCACCCATGCTCCTTTAAATCATAATGATGGTGACTTACTTCCTGACACCTATTTACACCTTGTCAGAAAAAAAGGCAGCTAATTGGTGATTGTATAAAAGGACCTCTTGTTGCAGTGTTTGGATCACCACTGATGAAGATACTAGACAGGAGTGTCAAAAAATTGGGTCTATGAATTGTAACTTCTTCAGTTAAATTCATTAAACCAGAGTAGCATCAAACCATGTCTGATTGTCCACCTGGTTGCCATGTGAACTCTAACATATAAAGCTGTCAATTTGCCACCCTACAGATTTCACAAAGGTGATATTTTTATGGCTTAGGCATTTGAACATTCTATTTATGCATGGTAAATAATTACATCATAACATTGCACCAGTAACAGGCAAATAGTTTTATGACCAGAGGAGCACAAGAGTTTGAAACTGTTTAATTAAGTGGTAAGAGAAGATATATGGTCAGGTTAATACATGAGAAGGATCCAGAAATACCATCCTTGGATAAATAAAGTTTAAATTGATGCAAACTAACCCACATAGTTTTTATTAACTCTCACTTTTTGGTTTTTAAGTTATCACCACATCAATTAAAAGTGATCTCTTTGGCTAAAGTTAACATATTCTATAACAAATTTTTGTCGCCTTTGCAAAAAACAAGTACAAATCAACCTGGTTTATTGGATTTTATATAAAGGTTTTCTAAGAGCAAATGCTTTTTCATCTCTTCCTCTTAAGCTCAATTGCAATTGATTTGTAAATATATCATACTATTTAAAAGTTGACTCTAACTATTTAGCTGCAGCATGTAGAATGAGTGACACATTGGAACCTAGTAATAGCCTGGTGGTAGAGTATTGGAGTGGGAAAGCTGTAGGTCTGAGGTTTGATTTCTCATGGGGACTCAGAATTTTGCTTTAGTCCCACACTCATGATACATTGAAAACATTTTCCCACTTACATTTTATGATACTGTAAATCAGTGTTTATTGCAAGCATCACTGCGAGCACTTGCCATAAGTCAAAATTGAAGAAGCATTCTTGTATGAGTTTCCTTTTAAACTTATATCTACTCCATCAGGTTGAGGAATACACACTTTTAGAATCAACTTATTAAGCAGAAACATTCTGATCAACAACACAAACAAACTAAAGTTATGAATGGACCAGTCTACCTGAGAAGATTTAATGTAGGATCCCTCATACTTTCCACTCATCATAATCATATTAGAGACATCTAAATGCAACAATTTCTTCTCCTCAATAAACATTTAAGAGAATTAGTTAAGTGCATGGGGAATGAGATGGATGACATGGGGGTAGAGGAGGGGAGATATGACAGAATAATATGATGGGTGGTCACAAAATCTGATGAAGGTCTAAGCAGCTGTGTCCCTGCTGCCCATGTCATTGTTTGTAGCTGCTTTTCTCACCAAAGGTTTACTCAGGATGTCGTAAAAATAATCCTCAGAGTTCATTGGATCCCAGATGCCTGGTGAAGTCTCATCTGCTTGGAACCTAACAATGTAAAGAAACAAACAAGTCTTTTTCTTTTTCTTGCTAGTTCACTCCCCCTCCCAAAAAAAAACATCACATGTAAAAAATTCCTCTTATCTACCCTCTTCTGTCAAAAGAGTCAAGTATAAGAAATTAGAATTACTGTAAGCCTAATGTGTGCTATTTCTTTGGTTCTTAATTATCAAAATTGTACAGCCATTTAAAACATTTCCACCCATGCAAACTAATCAAACAATGAAATATCCCTGCAGTAATGTAAGGTGTTGACATGGCTGCGGCGATAAAAGGTTCTCTTTACAATTGTATCAAATGCATATACCAATACAAGGTATACTTCATTACTTAATTAAAGTTCCTTAATCCAAATGAAAAGAACACTCATTAGAGATCATTTTCTTTTTTTTTTCACATAACTTAGATGAGATTTCTATCAACCTACTTCATAATCTTGATGAAAAAATTTTGAGCTCTCTCATTCTCTAGAATTAAAAAAACAACAAGTCAGTAACTACTGAGTCTTAAATGGTTCTGTGTATTCACTTTGATTATCTTAAAATGTCCATTAGATACATGTATTGAGTGAAGTCTTACACTTTCCATAGTTTTTTTGCATTTCTCTGAATCTGTCCATGCATAACATAAAGGTTCAAACAAATCACATGATTAACAGGTTTCAAAAGCCAGGAAAGAGGGGCAAAAGAGTAAAACAAAATACATAAGTTGAGATATTTATTGCCAAGCTGAGTCTGGGGGAATTATGAACACTCTTCACAGGAAAATATTAGTATACCTTAATCACTTTGATTAATATTAATGAAAAGAGCCAAATGATTTTCACTACAGATCTTCCACAGTACACCAATAATAACTTTATTGTTTCAGTCATAATGGAAATAAGTTTCATGAAATAAGAATTAATATTTCCTGTATACACACCCTTAAACACTGTTAACATGATTTTCTTCATCTGGGCTCTAAAATAATAAAATGTTTGGAAAATTAAACCAGGCTATGCACATGTAATATATGATAAACCCGCCTAACATCCTTGATAGTTAATAAAAATTGTTCATGCCAACAATGGTGCGATGAATTACTTATAATAACAAATTAATACACCTAAAACCAACCTGTAGGCAATCATCTCTAAAATCAGCATTAGGAACTTTCCAAGTCCTTTGCCACGGGCCTCAGATTCCACTTGGATCTCATAGCTGAGAAACAAAGAAGAACTAAGTTGTCAGTACTTACATCAACACATACTTCAAATATTTTATAACATAAATACATAAAAAAAATTAATTTCCATGAAATATTGCAGCCCTAATTACCAACTTTATGTTGGCAATTATCTGGATGAGCCAGACCTGTTGCCACACAATGTAATCACTTTTGGTGGATCAAAACATTTTGCTTGTATACTGCTAGCCATTTTTAAACCAATAAGTTTGACTAGATATGTGGCCCCTTTTGAGCCATTATGTTCAGCTGCGATTGGCTTGTATTAAAAAACTGTGATCATGCATTTCCAAGATATGTTAATGATCTGGATGATGATGATGATGATGTATATTTGGTCAAAATTATTGCATCAAGAAGAATGACAGAATGCAGTCAAATATTGTAATCTATAATGCAAGTGACCACATTACAAGACAAAGGACAAATGATACTGCATATCCACAAAAATGAATAATTGACTTGTTTTCAAATTCATGTTTTTAAGGGCATTCTTCATCAATTATATCAAAGTTAAACTTACCAGTAAAGCACTTCGTCTCCCTCCTCCAAGTCAAACCTAAAATGTGAGAATGCCACAGCTTTTCCAGATTCTTCTCTGGCAATCAAATATCTAGAGACCAAAAGAACACTCAGCCAAAATCATGGGTAGCTGTATCTATCAAATACATGGCTAAGGATGAACAACACTCAAGGGCTTTGTCTATAGTTACCGAGCTTTATCTTCTGTCATTTCATCTCTCTTCCTTTTGTCATTCCATCCCCAGCTGCTATTCTCATAACTGTAGTTTTCAGAAGAATCAAAATGATTACAAGATCTATGAAAGATAACAATTTTCAAGCAATAGACCCACATTAATGAATAACCTGAGTTTCAAAATTTGTAAAAACACTTACAGTAACTGCATGTTGTGTTTTGTGAGGTCAAATGCCCAGTTGATATCCTCAGAAGACATGTCTTGTAGTCGCTTGCACTCAAGGCAGAGATCCAACCTAAAAAAATGTATAAGAAAGTTAAAACACTTTTTCAATATTGGTTTTTTCCCCCTCTAAAAGTGTGGGATGTCACTCAAAGCATATTAAACTTGTCAACAATACAAGAACATAGGGTGGTGTTTGGTGTTGAAGGAGAGAAAACTGTATCAAGGTTCAGCAGGAGACTATGAAAACCACATGAAAGGCATCCAGCCAGCCAGGATTGTTGGACTGCAAACCAAAAGAAGACTACACCTTCTTATCCCACACTCACCAGAGGGTTGGAAGGTAAGTGGAATAGCAACAAACCAGCATGCCCATCAAGAAAAAAACACATTGACAAAAAATGACTTGAGGTGTGTAGGGAAGCTATAAAACCCAACAGTCCCTGTCATATCATAAGATTTTCCTAGCTGTGCCTATAACATGACACCTCACTGTCTTGATTCTTACCCAGACTTACATTTAGCCATGTCTAATTTTCAATGCAATACAAATCAATATTTTCTGAGCCCTTGTCTTCCCCTATCTTTAATGAAGTTTAAATGTTCCATTTTTCCATTTCATATCCACATAGAGCTCACCCATTTCGGTTGAATGTCTTGAAGGCAGTTAGAGATGCCAAAGGATCTTTCACCTGAACAAATAAAAACGTTATATACCTTCATTTATAAGAATTCAACCCATGATTCAAGTAAATCAGGTGATCACTTCTTTCAAAATGGTAAGATTCTTATCTAATATTTTTATGTTGTTGTTCAGTTAATTTCACTTAATTCCTTACAATTACTTCTTCACAAATATCAGTTTCACTAGATATCACAATTACCTCATTAGCAACATCAATAACAGCTTGGGCAGCATTAACTTTGGCCATTTCCTTAAAACAAAATGCAAAATGTCTTTCTTAACAGGATTATCTAATTATTTAGTATATTGTGCTTAGTCACAAGATATAATTTAATCTAATTGAGTGGACAACATGCATTTCCTGTAAAACCCAAATCAAAGATACTTAAAGTTGTTCATCGCTCCCCGCCACAACGATAAAACCATGTGACAACCTTAATATGAAGTAATGGAGTGTTGATGATGAAGAAGAAAACCCCAACTGTAAACACTATTACCGGTATTAAAACCTTCCCCATGAGCTAAAAAAAACATTTTGTCTGGATAAAGAAGATGTTGCATTCTATAATAGTACTTAACTATGTCCTTGATGGGTTTCTCGATCGCAAGTTAAAGAGGGTTTAAAGTGGATCCTGATTATGAGGTTCGACTTGCAAAGAAATATTTCTGAACTTACCTCCTTCCTTTTTAGCTTCTTCTCTTTACCTTTGCTAGATTTCTTCTGCGGACATGAAACACAGAAAGAAAAAAATATGTAACACGATGTGGCATAAAGGTTTAAAAATAAAAAAGCCTTCCGATTGCTGAGCACATACTTCAGCCTTAGAAACTCTGATCTCAGAAATTTCTGAGGCATAACCTACCCCCATTTTGTCAATAATAATGAAATTAACTGTTAATTATGCCTGACGCTGACTACTATCGCTTTGAAATATAAATATACGCCAAAATATTTCTCTCAAAAAATTATCGTTTCCCGCGCGATTTTATCCGCCATCTTGAATTTTATAAGTTTTAGGATGCATGCTGGGAAATACTCTCTCTCTCCCCAGTGTTTTCCGGACGAAGAATGCAAGTGACGTCAACTAGAAAAGCGCTGATCACGGGAAGTGGGAAGTTAGTGAGTTTTTCACAGAGAACTTTGTGGATAGATGTCTTTATCTTACCAACGTACTACTTAAAAAACTCTCAGTGACAGTATGTCTAACGAAGAGAAAGCAATCGAGCTTATTACTCAGGCTGAGAAGAAAGTGAAATCGTCACAGGGTTTTTTGGGTGGATTATTTGGGTAAGTTTTAGTGAGTGACTGCCGAATTCAGTTGCATCTAGACACATAATTTGACGATCTCAGGTAGAGATTTGAAGTTACATGTCAGCTGAACGGACGAAATTTTTCTCGGTTGCGTCAGGGGTACTTCAAAGCTCGAAGACGCCACGGAGATGTATATTAGTGCTGGCAACATGTTTAAAATGGCACAAAAATGGAGTGGTATGTATCTTGCCAGTTAATCAAATGATTGATACAACTGTTACAGTTAATGAACGTAACTGAATAGAATTGATTGTAGATTTTTTGAATGTATACCACGAGTGACAGTATATTTAGTCAACCTACACCATCAAGGGTGTGTAGTTATCCCTCCCCTCCCATGATCTGAATAATAAGGGGGTGGGATGAAGGCATTGCATGCTCTGTACAAAGCCTCAGTCAACAGTCAATTGCTCGTGAGAGTGGATGGAAAGTCCATTTATGGGGGCTTTTTTTCAACAGACACTTGCATGGTATGGTATGGTTTGTGAATGTTTTGGTGGAGTTGTCAAGTGGCTGATGGAACATAATGACAGTCACTGTCTAACAGTTAGAGTTAGTTGACCATCATTTCACTTTCTGTCCTCCATTGCCTGCCCATCACCTTAATAGCTGAATTACAAAAATATGTTAAAAACAGAAATTAACTAATAAAGTAGAAGGGAAAGAGACAGTATTGAATAACAACAAGAAAAACCATTACATTGACCTAATTTAAAATATTAAAGGTACAGTTACTGTTTATAAAATAGTCAGGAAAGATCAGGAGAAGTATTTTACTTTTTGTATAATTTCAGATGAATCTATATAAGAGTGTTGTGAACCTAATATGTTGAATAAAATTTGTTTGAGTTTTCTTTTAAATGCATTTTTGGAAAGATTTCTTAATGCTTGAGGTATTGCATTCCACACTTTTACTCCTATTCGAAAGCAGGAATTCACTTGAACAGATAGCCTAGAAGGTTTGGTATAGAAGTCATTAGAGGCAGAAGAACGTGTATTGTAAGAATGAACATTAGATATATCTTGAAATAGATCTTGAATATTGGATGGGGCTGTTCTGTTTCAAACGTCAAACATCAAATTAGCTATAGATTCATAATAAACAAATTTTTAGCGGTAAGATATGAGTGTCAACAAATAAAGGAATTGCATGCTCATTATGATCAGAAAAGTAGATAAAGCAAAGAGCTCATTTCTGCAACTTTAGGAGCTTGTCAAGGTAAGATTTACAAGCCTGATCCTGTACTCTCAGACCGTATGTTAAGTAAGGAGCTATAAGAGCTTGGTATATATTTAAGAAGGTATGTGCTGGCAGGTAGTGTTGTAATTTTACGATTAATCCTACGGTTCTTCTTACTTTAATGATTATATGGTCAATATGGTGTTTCCAAAACAAATTTTTATCAATTAAAATCCCGAGATATTTGTCATAATCTTTATGCTCCAGAGCCACCTTCTTGTTCTGTTTGTTATCAAATATCACGATTTAAGGTTGATAAGAAAGTTTCCTTTGGGCAGGGCAAATTACTTTTTTTAATATTCAAGGTCAATTTGTTTGCAGTTAACCAATCATATACTTTGTTAAGTTCTTGATTTACATAGAGTTCCAAAGATTTCAGATTTTTATCAGTAAAAAGGATATTTATATCCTCTAAAAAAAGGTAAAAACTAAGCTTATCTGATGATTCCTGTATGTCATTGATATATAGCAAAAAAAGCTGTGGGCCTAGAACAGAACCCTGAGGCACTCCTCAGGTAGAATCTAACCTTTCAGAAATATGAGGACGAATTTGAGTTGTTTGAGTTTTCCCTTGCAAGTAGGAAGAAAACCAGATATTTATAATGCCGTGAAAACCATAGTGATCTAACTTGTGCAAAAGAATTTCGTGATCTACAGTATCAAAAGCCTTTTTCAGATCAATGAAAATCCCACATGAGAATAAACAGTTGTTCATATTTGTCTGTATTGCATTCACAATATCTAGGATTGCATGCTGAGTAGAATGTGCCTTGCGAAAGCCATATTAGGATGGAGTGAGCAGGTTCTTCTGTTCAATAAAAGACTCCATTCTTTTAAACACTATTTTTTCAAATATCCTGTTGAAATTAAAGAAGTAGAACAATCGGCCTATAATTGTTAATGTCAGTATTATCATCTTGTTTGAAAATCGGAATAATCTTTGCCATTGCTCAGAGGGATAAACTCCAGTTGAAATAGATGTCTTTAGAATATTCACCAGAATGCCACTTATAAGATTTGAAGAGCACTTTAATATCTGTGTCGGACACAAGTATAAGCCATGAGATTTATTATTTGGTATGTAAGAAATTTCTAGTCTAAATTCCTCTGGAGTAACTAGGTTAACAGCAAATGATGAATCAGTTGATTTGGTTCTCTTAAGAAATAAACAAATTTTTCAATCAGCCGTTGACCATTTTATTGACCAATATACATGGAACAAGCCTTCTCACAACAGTCATGATGTGGCGCAGGGTAATGATCCATTTCTGCTATGGTCAGAGGGTATAATATTTCTAGTGAATCATTGACCAGCCAATTTGAAGCAGCCATGATTGATGATCAACCAGGTCTTGGATGATTTTGACATCAGTTTTGTGAGTGGTTTGCCTCTGTGACCAAAAGAAAAAATACTTTTAACTTAAAGTATGTTGATGTAGGGAAGGATTTGATGTCCTCTATAGCAAGTACTTGACAAAGGTGTGCTCTGCTTCTGAATTACACAACTTTTCAAAACTATTTAGAATTATTGTTTTTGTTTTTGTTTTTGCTTTTTAAACTAAACAGCTGCTGGGAAAGCATTTATGGAGGCAGCCAAACTACAAATCAATTTACAGTCCAAACATGAGGCAGGTCAGCGTTATGTTGATGCTGGGAACTGTTTTAAGAAAACAGATGTAGAAGGTATGATCTTTGAACTGTTTGAATATACACTGGTCTAAATTGCAGGATGGTCATTTGGCATTGTAGATTAGGCAATTATCTGGCCACTAAGAAGAATTTCTCTAGCTAGAGTTTGATGACCTGAGCTTCCTTCCACCATGGAGAACATAATTCTTATACTCTACACTAATTCCCTGCAAACACGTTTCTAAATGAAAATGATGGACACTGTCAGCAAAATTAAGAATATTCACTAAAAGAAGTCTGTGTTTGGAATAATATAAAATTTCATATTCTGTCTAACAAGAATTCTAGAAATTTCCTTAAGTAGCTGAGAGATGGGCCAAAAATTGGCTTGCTAATCACCTGGACTAAATTATATTTAAAGAAAAAAATATCCTACTTACAAAAGAAGACATAAAATGTGTAGTATTGAGTTTTGGGTGCACACACTTGTACAAAGGTTGTAAGAACATTCCTTTATTGGAGGGATATATGCTGAGTGGATGGTTCTCATGGGAGGTTGTCACTGGATATCAAGTAGAGTTTGATCTCTAATCTGATTGTTTTACTTACTGTTTTTTTGCAGAGGCTGTAAGAGCTTTTGAAATGGCTATCAACATTTATACTGACATGGTAAAATCTTTTCATTCAATTCTTTATTCTATTTAAACCTTTGGTTAACTTGTAAGTTGCAGGGAAGGTACATTCAATATGCCTCAAACATGTTTGCTGCTGTTCATTACATCTCAAACCCTTAAGAGACAAGTATGATTTATTCATTAGGGGACTCAAAGACATGTTTTCCTTTGATATGAATGACCAACTCTATCCATTTTTTCATTGGTATGACTGAGGGCAGTGTGAAAGAAAACCCCAAGTTGGATGTTAAACTTTAGAGTGTAGATGATTTTGAGGGGCACTGTTTAAGTATAAGGTCAACCTTCACTCACATGTTTCATTCTTTTATTACATTTTGTATTGTTTTTATATGTTTCCTCGATAAGGGTCGTTTTACAATGGCTGCAAAACACCACATTACAGTAGCTGAGATGTATGAGAGCAATGCTGTTGACTTGGAAAAGGTAACAAACAGCAAAATACTCTTCTTGTAGGTGACATGCTGTCTGATAAGCAAGGATGAAACACCTCTCTCATCAAACTTCCATCAGCCTTCTTTGATTGGATTTGTATATTTCCAGGAACTAGTGCATTGGCCACCATGGAAATTTGGAACTGAATAGCACACTGAAATCATACAAGGATTTTAAAATTAGTTTATGTCAGTAGAAGTATCATAATAGCTTTGTACTTGATGGATCAAAGGCATGTCACTTTTTACATTTTATTTTTTAGGCTATATTCCACTATGAACAAGCTGCACAGTATTACAGAGGTGAAGAATCAACCAGGTGAAACCGCTATTCCTTCTTTTAATACTTTGTAAAAGTTAACTTTCATGAGGAATTCTTAATTAAAACTAATTTATAACATAAGAAGAACCAAAGAGACTTCTTTTTCTCGTGACTCGGAGAAGGAATAGTGACCATGTTCAGTGTGCTGTGAGTGATCCATCATAAACTTAGGAACTGGGAATCATTTCTTTTAGGTCTTGTGTGGGTTTCTTCCAGAGCACTCTTACCATATTTATTTCATTAAACCCAGAAGTGTTTATTAAATTTTTGGTGGTTCGAATGTGGCATTTATTATTTATTTAAAATCCAAACAATACTATGGTAACTGATCATTTTAATTTAAGAAAATAGAAACATGTTTTAGTGTTTTTCTTAAAAGTCATTTTTATATTGTTTTCAATTTGACAATTTGCATGTAAATACTACTGCAATACATAAAGTGAATAAAGATCTTATGTCAGATATCTTTTCTCAACATCAGAACTGGTACATTAAAAACGATTTGTGTCTGGTTCACTCTAAATTTCCAACTGTGATCAAAGCAATGATTGCTGTGTGCTTCTTGAGTCTATTAATTGAATAAACACCTCATGATGATGTGCCATTTATTCAAGGGCAGTGTTTATTAATATTTCTGCTCTAAAATGCAGTGTTTATTCTTGGGTGGTATTTAATCAAATAAATATGGTATTCAGTGCATGTTTGAGAATAGCATTTTACCAATAAAAACAAACATTTCCTTGTGGATAAAGGAGACTAAAGGGGAACTAACCAAGAACCTAAAGTTAATAAATTGACTCAAAAAATTACAATATCATTTTACAGTCTTTGCATTTTTTCTTTTTCTTCTCTTATCTCAGTTGTTACTTTCTATCATCTTCAGCTCAGCAAACAAGTGCTTACTGAAAGTTGCAACATTTTCAGCCCAGATGGAGGAATATGGAAAGGCTATTGAGATTTATGAACAGGTTTGCATTTTGACAAGTACCTGACTGTATACCAGCAATGTGCATCAAAAGTTTTCATTAGGCCTTATAAACCAAATTGTACAATTTGAAAATTAATTTACCAGATCTATACTCAAACTCTAAGATTTCGGTATAGTTTGTTTATCTGTAGAGTGTTGATGGTACAATTATAAATTTGATAATCAATACTTAATAATTCAAGATAGTTTAAATACTTTATTATTCAATGCTTCATGGAACCTTTTTTGTTTTTTGAGATTTGACATTTCAGGAATCAATCCCATCTCCTTTCCTGGCATTCTCAGAAACTCTATTTATATCCTAGCTAAATATACTCTCTAATAGGAGTAATTATTTTCAATTGATAAAGGCTTTCAAAGATATGTTCAGCAATGTATGAATCTTTGAAAAAATTGTTGTAAACTTGATTAGTTTTCAAACAAAATTTTGATGGTCTTATAGACTGAAACTATTTGACTTGCAAACTATATTCTAGATGAAAAATACATGAGAACCTTGTTGTCTGTCTTAAAGGCAATCTGATATGATCTTTCAGGTTGCTGCTGATGCCATTGAAAGTTCACTGCTGAAATATAGTGCCAAAGAGTACTTCTTTAAGGCAGCTCTGTGTCAAATGTGTATTGATGTTGTGGAGGCTCAGAGGGCAGTGGGAAAATACTGCAATATGTACCCAGCATTTGAGGACACAAGAGAATGTAAACTGTTGAAGGTAATTATTTATCAACTGATTTTCTGATACATCCTGAATCATTAAATCAAGCTAAATAACATTCTATGTATGTGAAGTTCATTGGTTTCATTATGGTACTTAAATGTTTTCTTTTAATGTTCAGAATCTCCTTGTTGCCCAAGAAGAGCAAAATGCAGAGTCCTTCACTGAAGCTGTGAGTTGCTCAGTTTATGTAAATTATGTAAACCAAATACCTGATACATAATCAGAAATTGATTCATTGAGCAGGAGTCTGTAAAGGAAGGGTATTTTTTGCATAGCATGCACTTAGGGTATTTTTGTGAAAAATTTGGCTCCCATCTTGAATTTTAAAGCAGGGTAAGTTTGGAGAAGGGAGTGTTTGGTAGTCTAGATAAACTGGAGTGGGGGGGGGGGGGGGTGGGGGTGAGAAGGTCCTGTCCCTCCTCTCTGTGTCCTCTCTAACCCTAAATCAAACATGGCAATGCTGAGAATTATTACCAGCCAGTATCCATCAACTTCCCCAGTTATACACCTGTATTAATATCATGATTTTTGTCCCTTCCTCTCTCCTGGACAGGTCAAAGAATATGATAGTATATCAAGAATAGATCAGTGGCTGACTACAATGCTTTTACGAATCAAAAAAGGAATGAACGAGGAGCCAGATCTCACTTAAAGTAGCATTTCCTTAACTTATTTAGATTTCTTACACAAGGAAACTGTAACAAATAAGGATACATAACATCTGAAAATCACATGGAAGGGCACAATAATAATTGTTGCCATATGAGAGCAAGAATAACTTGAAAGAGCTCTATTTTCTCTATTCAAACTCTCCTCTCCTACATCATGAATATTATTATAAAATAACAGCGACACAGTTTGTTATGCTTCACATAAAATTATTACAAATACAGCCTGCATAGTTGATTTTGTATACAAACCCAGTTTACCAGACTGTTTAGTATTAATGTGCCTTTGTGTGGAAGGTCTTTTTGTTTTGTAGTTGACATAAATTGTGTTCAAAATGTAGTTCTCCCAAAAATAATTCTTGGACATAAAAATTACTCATGCTATCCTTACATCTACACTAATTGCAGCAATAACCCTACAAGTTGTTGTGAGTAAATTGCTGGTGGTCTTACTCTCCTTTTAGAAGGGAGGGGATGGTGGGGCTCAAAGAGTTGCAACCCTGGAGTAAATTGGTCCTTAAAATATTTCTCACCAATCCAAAAAATTATAAGTGCTCTTCCTTTTAAGCGTTGATGGTGCAAAATTGAAGTTCAGTAGAAAAAAGGAAACTTCAATATTCTCCTTGCCTTCAGCACCCCAACACTGAGGGAATTTTTTATTGTAATGTAAGTTAACATTGGAGGTGAAATGGGGGATGAAAGAGTTTCTCAAGGCAAAACCTGAAGCAGTAATAATAAACAGATCGAGCGTTAGCACTGCACATTGACCTACTCTATTGATCAACAGAAGAAAAGTGATCTCCAGATAATTATTACTAGGACAGGATTTGGAACGGGAGGGCGGGTGAAACAAAAGCGGAAAGGCACGCAACCAAAGCTGTTTGTGCGGCCAGGTACTTTCAAAATCAGTGGCGGATCTAGGGAAGGGGCCCCCTTCCCCCTTATTTTGGGCGGAAAGAAGAAAAGAATCGCCGAAGGGAGAAAAGCCGGCAGAGCAACCGACAAAAAAAGCTAACCCCCACTTCCCCCCCTTTTAGCTCAAGGTCTGGATCCGCCACTGAAAATGGTGGCATTCGTTGGCGACTTTCTTAGCTTTTTAAGACAATTTTTCATTAGCCAGGCTACTCCCTGGAATCTCTAAACGCGGTAAGTAAATAATTACCGAGGAAATTTACAAGCGTGCATGGTTATCGCGGCTAGCGCTGTTGGCAAGAGCTGTTTTCCCTTTTTCCTGGTCTCTAGATTAGAATCTGCATGTCAGTCTTGAGTTGTTGACAACAGTTTATTCCCCTGTTAGACTTCTAAAAGGCCCAGAAGCAGCACGTCTCTCCTGTTAGCGTGCCAGTTTGGTTTCGTCGAGGTGCGTTTTATAAACGTTACATGTAACCCCTCCCGGCTCCTTTTCGGCCGGTTTGGCACTTCCATCTTCCTTAGAGAGGTATTTCTTTTGAACTGCTAGGTCACTGGTCAGGGTAAGCCGGAACAACAATGACTATGGTCATATTCCCTTTTGATCTCCGCGAGTAAAACGATAAAAATGATTTTGGGAAAAAGAGAAATTCTACGTTAATGTGTGCGCCGGAAATAGCGCGATATAGAGATCCACTTCTGCTTAAAGGTTATTGCGGGCTCTTCCCTCTGAGGAAGAGCGAGGGATCCGTGGTGTGCCCGGCTTTAAATGAGTGGAAGGCTCTCTAAAAGTTACGAAGTGTTTTGCATTCTTAATTAAAGTACCTAGGGACTCTTGAGAGTTAATGGAAAGATCGAGGATGGATAATTAGCGGGCAAATGAATAACCATCTTTTCTTCTCGTGAGTATAGAGGCTTGCTTCGTCGTTGATTTTTGTTGAACCAGGATTCGGCGCCCCCGGCCAATACTTATATCATGATAGGTGAGTGAGATGGTTTTCCTTTAGTGAAGTAACTTTGGAGGACATTGTTCATGTAATATAAGAGTACAGTTCATACATAACAGTCAGCTGATTCCAGTGCATGATGTACAGTTCATTCACATACACCATTCTGCTTGGCTGATGTTATCAGAAGTCCAGATATTTAGCTTTGGTAGTTTGTGGTAGACAAGGATGTACAATAAAATTTGAAATTTGGATGATTGATACCGGTATGTGAATTCAACATCCAATTCGCCAGCATCAAGACATCACTCCAGTGTTATGCCTGTTTAATATGTCCCCTCCCATGGAGGTTTCAGTGGGGTTGGTGTTGGAGACTTAGGTTTCTCCACTGAAATAAGGGAAATTACAAGCAGGGAACAATTTAAGTGGCACAGTCTACCACCCTGTTTCAGAAAACAAACCCAACAACACCAGACATCTCTCAACATGTTTATTTTAAGCTCTCATATAATAGTTTTCAGGAACATTAGTAATGTCCGAAAGAGGCTTTAAAAATTCTCTTTTTCCCTAAACTACTCCCTATAAAGTAAAAGTCATCATAAAAGGGCCTTTAGTCTTGTTTCTACAATCTTTCTAACAAGACACCATTTACTTAAGTATTTCAGCAAAGGCTTCTATTAATGTTGCTGTAAAATGTTTGGAAGGGCTTTAACATTAAAATAGGTGTCCTTAGGCCACAACATGACTTAAATTAAATGAAATAAATTATATTTTCAAATACCTATGATAGAAAATAATAATTGCTGTAAGTTATAATAGTTGCAATTCACTACATAATACACTAGCATTTTTACTAAGCCAAACTGCAGAATGACATATATTTATACACCTAATTGCAAATATTTTAGAATTGTGATTGTCCTTCCCTTTTGGTTTTTTTGGCCTGCACCAAAACATGCATTGAATGCTGAGCAATTTTAGACTGTGGATACCTCTTAAATATGAGTACCTACAAAATTGACAGGTCCTTGGCGTCATAAATTTACCCAAGAAATACTAGCAAATAATAAAGGGAAAGTAAACTAAATTTTGACCAGTAATTTGGAGGGAGGTTTCCTAAAACATATGCACATATTATTATTTGGAATGGTCAAAGAAACATAGTAACTTTAAAAACAGTAATTATAATAATAATATTCATACCTATGGCAAGCCTTACCTTCTCATTCACACTCTTTTGCAACTATTAGATAAGTTGTTTGTAAATTTTGAAATAAACTCACATAAGGAATAGCTGTATCTCACTTATTTCCCATCATTAGCTTGCTATGGCCAGTTACTAATAGTCAAGAGGCATCCAAAGGCTCATTGTAAATTCAAAAGTTATTTAGGAAGGAAACATCTTACTTTATGGTACAAAAATTCCTGCAGCTATTTGGCATAAATATTATCAATTTCAAGAGTTCTTCCTAATAATGCTTTCCATCATCCCTTGAAAACAGTACATTACGATAAATTGTTGTCCATAGTAACAATCCAGAAACCAATTGAAAATTATAGGATTAATCAAATCTCCCCAAACTGAATTATCTTGCATCAGGCATGAAGATCTCTAGTGAACCAGCAGTAAGTGCAGTCCTGATAGATTTTCAGGCCTTATCTTCTCTGCATACTTAACATTTTAGTAGGAATCATAAGGCTGACTCTTTTAAAGACAAAATTCCTTACAGTGCTGAATGCTGCTGTAAAGAAGATGGAAGGAACTGATTATTTCATTTATTCTTATCATTTCCAACTGATCTGGTTCATTCTCTGTGTGTTACTTGGACACCTCAAGGGATACACTGTCTATCATTTTGTTTGTGGAAACTATTTGTTCTTTGGTCATTATAACATAAATACTATTTAGACCTCTGACTACTTCTGTGTAAATACAAAACATTGACAATTAAATCATTTAGGTTTTCTTGTAGAGTTACTCATTGTTATGAAATGGTGTTTTATGAATGATAACTTGAGAACTTTTCTGTGCTTGCATCTGCTAAGGTTATTTGGATTGTGTAGAAAAACAAACCAAAGACAGCAGCTGGATACTGTCATTATTAGGTCAGAACTATTGTGAGCATGTCAAAATTAATAAAGCTTTAAGCCTGCAAAGAAACAGTTGCTGTAATTTATCACCAACTTTGATGTATTGATTGACTATTCATTCTGCATTATGCTTGATAAGTATTGCAGCTATGCTACCATATAGGTTGACAAAATTTTATAAACAACCTAGGACCTGAGAATTATCATTATTAATTGAGAAGTTTCTTGAATCTGAAATGTGAAATCTCTTAAATTTTATTTCATGTTTGCTATTCATACTCTTTAGGAATGCTTGGGGCCTGCCCTATTTTACATTGAAAACATTTTTCTTCATTATAAAATACCATGCCTCTGAGCAAAAAATACTGATACCTGATAACACCATAAATGCCAAACTATGTTGAATGTTGAATAATTATGATAATAATAATAATAATAACAATAATAGTAATAGTAATGATCATTATTATCATTATAATTTCAATTATTCATGACAAATATTATTTCAAGAAGTTGAAAAGGCTAAAATAATAAATAAAAATAAAGTATTTAGGTAGCTGATGTTATAAACTGAAAATTTTGTATAAATTAGTACAGCTGATAGTATCCTCACTGCACAGTCACTATCACATCACTGTTTGCCAGGCTGTGAAGGAAGATACATGTAACAGGCATACAATAAGACAAGGTAACATCTCAACATTTGTCTTCCTCATCCTTCACAATGGTAGAGACTGCTTGAATTGATTTTCATTAACATTTATTATCATGCAAAACCCGAATTCCATAAAAGAGACAAGATGTGCAGAAAGAGAAAAATGTCTTAGATATAATTTCTGGGCCAAGTAAGAGTTTGACACAGAGACTGGAAAATTAAAATACCCTAGGCCAGATACGAAAAGTTGCATATTCGTGTTACAGCGTTCAAAAAGGGTGTACAGGAAATTGCTTTTTCAGTCAAAATCTGGGTGATTGTTATCATTTATCATGTTCCTTACCCACTATTCTTATAATAAATGGCGAGAAGAATGTTATTCTATTGAGGCTAACCAGGATATGTAATAATATGGTGTTCCTTATCTTGAGAGTTATCTCTAAAGTCTTAGGGCATTGAATATGACATACATTTAGGCGTGGTGCTCATTCTTTGGTTTGCATGATTGATATCATTGTTAGCCATTATGGCTTGTAATAATTCAGAAATATATGTAGCTATCTCTAAAATTGCATTTTGAAAATACAAACTGATACTTGTATCAAAGATATTTGAGAACCTTTAATTATTATAGGATCTTCCTTACTGCTGTTGTTAGTTGACACAAAGAAAGCATTTTTCCTTAATTTGGAAAAAGCTAAAAGGATACATTGATATGGCAATATGTTTGTAAAGAAGACATTACAATGTAAAATATCCAAAGGAAACAAAAGAAAAGTGATGTTGGAAGTTTATAGGATTTGGCACCCCCTAATTCTCCCCCAACTCTTTTACTTCTACGTAGCATCATAACAGCAATTGCTGTTACAGCGGTAACACAGAATATAACTACAGAGAAGCCAAGATTACCAGCAGGAACTCTAAATTTGACACCTCTTGCCGCTTTGGCTATTGCTGCAATAGACCATGCCACCCCCAGGCCAAGGAAAACATTGACAGAATTACTACCAGTCACATTACCAATGGATGAATCAGCATACTCGTCACCAACTGCAGCAACTTTGCTGGCAAATGTATCTGTGGAAAATCAACATAACAGTCATTAAAAATTATTGCATCAAGATAAAATACAACTTATGGATGCAGGAGCTCCCTACTCTCCATTTCCCATCCATCATCTAGCTCTTCATTGCACACACTTTCACTCCTAGAAAGAGGCTCTCACTGTTTCACAATACGACACAATGACCCTTACAAGGAGTTTTAACAGAGACCAAGTTGTTAGTCACTAGGTCACCACATGTCACAAGTGTGTTATGAGTTAGATTCAGTGTAAGCACTGCTGCTAGTGTTTTTTTATGTTTTTACCTGGAAGACTTGTTCCAAGGGCAACAAAGGTAATGGCAACAACACTGTCTGCTAATCCAATGGTACAACCAAAGTGTGAGGCTACGTCACCGATGACCATTGTTAACACACCAATCATTACAATAGAAGCAACGAAACAAGCCCATCCACCCCAGATGTCTGTGGGAGGAACAATTGCAAACAACAGCTTCCAGAAGACGGTCAGATAGTGCATCATGTAGTCACCATATGTTGGTGTTGTTGGTTCATCACTGTCATCATCATCCCCACTCCCACTAACGGTCAGAGCATCAGTGAACTGTTCCTTCCATGAGGATGTACCAACAACAAGAGCTAGATTGGCTTTGACCAGCAATTTGTCCACTGTGTTTTTGAATTCTTTGCTTTCCAATATGGTGACCTCTGCCTTTGGTACATCACCTGAAATAAGTACAGAAGTAAAAAGATTCATTTATAGCATTGACACAAAGTTGTGTGGTTTTTATCAAGCAACAAACTGAGCAACCATCTTAAGTAATGAAAGAACTGGGTTTATGATGTGATGTTAACTGATGTGTACAATAATTTAGCTGGCATATATAAAACTTTTTGTTCTCTTATAAACATGACACATTATCTCTTTTCTTTTCCTTATTTTTACATAATATCTTTAGTACCTAATCTTGGCTTTCCCAGTTCTTCAAGACGCTCCTTTTCTGGATCATATCCCACATCAGTACCAGCTCCACTGTCATCATCTTCATCTTTGACAATCTTTGGTTCCCCAAGGAGAACATAAAAGGTTTCTTTCTTTTCATATTCTTCGTCGTCTATAATATTGATCTCAATGTTTTTCCTGGTAAAATTAAGACATAAAACTATGATTTTAGGACACTAAGTGTTGATGAAGTGATCTCATAGCTTTGGCAACAGCTTGTGAGAGCAAAACTGATCAATGACAAGCAGATCAGAGCAGGGAGTAGTGAAGTACTAGCATAAGTCACTGGAAATGAGGAGGCTATACAAAATTGATTTGAGAGTTAAGGTTTTAACATCTCAGTCACACAAATATTAGCCACTATCATATAGATGGGTTTTTATCATTTTTATCACCTTTAATTACAAATCACCACAGAATACCAAATAGCAATAGAACTATTTTAGATAAAGGATAAAATCTGTACATTCCAAATTATGATATACCTGTCCAGTATTTTTTTTTAAACTGAGGGCTGATAAAGCTGATGTCTACTGCAGCCAGGAATTTCACTGTAATTAGACATTCATGTGAACACTGTCATTAAAAAATCCCTTTCCAAATTCTTATTAAATATTTTCTAAGGTGGAAAACTACTGAAGCCAAGATGATAAGGCCACCTAACCTTTCCAAATTTATTTTTCAACATTCTGCATTATTCAAAAAACCTCTTACTGCTGTTCTTTGCAAAATAATGCATTTGTGTGAATCATCAGTGGCAAAGAAGAAATGTAGTCTTTGAAATTAAAATGAGAATTAGACTTTGTCTTTATAACTTTATCCAAAATTATGCATGCTATCTTTGAAAATTTTTAAAAAATACTTTACTCAAAGGTTGTAAAAATAATCAACACCTGTTATCACATCCCAAACTGACAAAGAAATGCCACCCTTAAGGTAAAGTCCAAAAAGATTCTTTTATAAATGTGATATTTCCAGCAATTCATTATGATTTTTTCACAGGTTGTAGCACCACCACAAACATAGGTTTATGTGGGAGTTGCAAAGCAACGTGAGAACTTAAGATCTCAAAAACTGAGAACATATCTACAAACCAAATGAAAGATATGAAGTAAAATCTATAACCAGAATACCTAATTGACTATTTTTTTTTTATTTTTCTTGTTAAATATTTATGTAACTTGGCATCCTCTGGGCTAATGTATTTAAGTCACTGATAAACAATTTTGGCAAAAGCAAACAACTTAAATGTAACTTATTCCAGAATTCATTAAATTGTAATAAATTAAATTCTGCTCAAAAATTAAAACAAATCAGCCAAGTTTTGATTTCTTTTCCAATGTTTGCAAACGTCTTTGTGATTTGTAGTAATAGCTGTATTTATTTTTATAGTATACCACACATGCATCCACATGGACACACACATACATACACACACACATATATATATATATATATATATAGACACCCATTTTCAAAACCATTACAATTTGAAACTATATTTAAAATATATGTACCTTTCTTTCCTCATCAAAAAGGTGATGCATAGTTCATCAATGCAGTTATTGTACTTTCTTTTTGAAAAATTGTCCCTATAATTTATTCTTTTGACACCTTTATAATGGAAAAAGAAAACGTATATATATTTCATATGTATTTTCAAATTGCAATGTTTTGGAAAAGAAATGTAGATGTATATAAATACATGTGTATACCTATGGAGGGTAAAATGGCTACCAAATGAACAGCTCTCAGCAAGAGGATTCACAGAAAGCAGATATCTTCTCCGAAATGTGCATTAAGTGTTGTTCAGAAACATAGATGATAAACACTTGACTGATCCAGCCTTTTCATGCACAACATTTCGGCCTTTGGCCTTCTTCGATTGTATCGTATGGTATTTTAAGTCAAAATTTAAAAATTAAAACAAGCCTTACTTACTCACTCCTACTCTTACTCTATGTGTATGTGTTGAAAAAGAAAATACTGCAATAATCAAATATTCCATATCCCTCATAATTAAGAACAAATTATTAAAAATGATGTTGAACAAGGATTGGTCTAGAAAGATAAAAACATCCTCATTGGCTTTTTAACATGGGTTGTATATTAGAGAATCATTATTCATTTGTCACCTTGAGCTTGCTATTCTTTAGCTGAAATTAGACCCAAGTTATAAAACCTGCTTTTTAAATCTTAATTGGCCATAAAATTACCATAGCATTTCTAGTACTGTTCTTTTGTTGGGGATCATATTTACGATATCTGAGGCTTTGTGCTCTAAGAAGAAGAGAAGGAAAAACCTATATGGGTGGTACAAAACAAACTCTGATCACTTATGTACATGTTTATCTGCTTATAGCCTTTTCACAGCTTTGATAAAAATTTCCATCCATTAGATCTCATTCCCTGGGATAGCCTCTGTTTATCAGGAGTATTAATATGCAAATTGCTTGTGATGTTGCAGGAAACAAGAGCAATTGTTTTCAATTTGTTGGGGCTGGTTCAAATATCTTACCGTCAGGCATGGAGAACGATAAGGTTTGGAGTTAAAAAAAAACAACAACAACAACAAAAACAGCACTAATTAGAGTTTGCCAACTGGTGCGGCATTGTGACCAAAGTTGTGAAAATGTGTTTACTGCTATCGCAAAGTGTGTTTTTGTTTCGCTTACAAAGATCAGGGATTCCACAAACTTTTACCACACTACCATATGGTGACAGTTTTATTCGATGCTAATTATCCTTCAGAATAAGATATTAATTTCTTTAGTAGAAAACACTCCTCGTACAAAAATAGAGAAAAAAATCCACAGAAGCTGATTTGAAAAATTTACAGGCATGGCACGGAAAGATTGATTCGGTGATATGTTGTTTATTAGTGGAACGATCAAAACGCTTTTTTTTCGAAATCCTGCCAAGGAAAAGGCGAAGAAAAATATCTTAGGGATCGTTAAATTGTTGTCGGACAAACCATAACATGGACGTGGTGTCGTCAAAGTTATCTCATTGTTTGCACAAATCAATTCAGTGGCATCTGTCAGCGATATATTAGATAGATGTAAAACGAAGATGGCTTCATCATCGGCATAAGTCAAATTTGATGAATTTACACGAATTAACAGTAGTCGTTTTAAGAAGATTTGACAAAATGAGGAAGAATGTTGCGATGTAAGGACTACATAAACGTAGTCGAGCGATTGATCCAAGACCGATTCGTAAAATGCTTCTGACCACTTCAATTGGTTTTTGTAGGCGATAATAACAAAATTTTTGTTTTTGGTCTAAAAAGAGAGGTGAAACCTCCAAAGTCCTTGCACGAAGCTGGTTGTAAGTAAATAATGTCAACCTCTCTTTGTAATAATTATTTTTTCGGCTTATTAAATATGTACAGAAGGACAAAAGCTGATCACATTTACTTGTGTATTAGGTTGTATTAAAGAGTATAAGATTGTAAAGCAGCTTACCAAGTCTCGTCGTTTGAAAACTCAAGCTCACCCACAGCATCTTCGTAATCATCGCCTCCTCCCTTAGCTGTTCCCTCCATAGTATGGTAAGGGACACGAACAGTGCCGCGCGCACCAGTGTGGCGAATAACTTTAATGTTAATGGTTCCATCTGCCTCTGTCACTTGATGCTTCTCTTCCTCAAATGTGAATATCCCTGGGTAGTCATCGTCCAGGATGGTAACTGTAGCTACTCCGTCTTTACCAACTTTTCCTGCAGGACCTCGATATTTGTTGCGAACCAAATCCCCATCGGCTCCAGCTACTCGAACATTTCCCAGATGGACGTAAAAATGCTCGTCTTCTTCAAAGATATCGTCGTCAACGATTACGACTGAGAATGTCTTGGAAGTTTCTCCAGGCCTGAAACAGATTGACCCCTCTGTCTTCTCATAGTCCTCACCGGCCTTTGCCGTGCCGTCCTCTGTCCTGAAGTCCACGAAAACCGTGTTATTCGGATCACCGCCAGTGCGTGAAATGTTCATAAACACACTTCCACAGTTTTCTTTAACAATGTAATGGACGGGGTCAAAATTAACCCTTACAACCTGTGGGTCTTCGTACTCGATATCTTGCATTTCCATCTTAGTGTCTGCCAAGGAACTGCTGGCCTTCTCAAGTTTTTCGTGCTTCATCTTCAACACATTTCCGCTGCCGACCATCTTACGTGTGGCTTCGATTCGATAGAACGCACGACTTTTTGGTTGAAGTTTCAAATTTTCTTGCTCAAGTAATCGCTCAACGGTTTCACGGTCGGCGTCGGGATGTTTCTGTCGTATGTCCTTTAGGGCTTGAATGGCCTTTTCGCGCCTGTCCTCCGTCAGGTCATGGAGAAGCTCGTCATCATCAAACTGTTGTCCGGCTTCGGCGGCGCCAGGTTGGTAGCGACCATCGGCTACGTTTCCGTCGATAAAACCATCCTTTACTTGAACTCCAACAACATCGTAATCGCCTGTTTGAATGACTGTCATACCTCCGCGCTTCTGTCTTCTTCTACCCTTTCTCAGTGCTCTGTAGAACAACAGCCTTCGATCTGCAATGTAGGCAGAGATGACCATAATCGGAAAGAAAAACAGAGTCAGGAGAGCTTCCCATATTTCGACTTCATCTTTAGACGACACTGCTAGTATGATGTACAACCAAACATAGGCAAGAACTGACGTGGAGGCTGTGATGGCAAACACTCGCAAATGTTTGATTCGGCGGCATTCTCCATCAGGAATAACATAAACACAAACTGCAATGATAATCAATAGGTTGAAAGCTGCAGAACCGACTATCGTCGACGGACCGAGCTCTCCAGCGTCAAAATTATTTCCACAAATTTCAATGGCAGATAGCAGAATTTCGGGAGCTGACGATCCCAGGGCCATGAGAGTTAAATTTGACACAGTCTCGTTCCATATTTTCACAGTAACAATTCGCTCCTTTCCAGTTTGCTTGTCTGTTACCCTGATTTCCTTCTCCTTCGATGTAATTATTTCAATAGCCGACATGAAGCGATCGGAGATTATTGAAACGCCCAAAAACAAAAACAGTAAGGCAAGCAAATACACAAACGCTCGCCCAACAATTACTCCTGTAGAAGGATTGCCTCCCCATACAGGCAAAACAATCCCCGGTTTACACTCTGTTCTTAAACCTCGGCATCCTTCAGTTGCGTTCACGGTCTGTTGTAGAAAAGCGCACCATGTAACAAAAATTACGCCCGAATGAAGCGCAAGCCTTTTAGCGTAGGACATGTTTAGTGGCACTCTACATCTGTGAATGATATAAGTGTGAATTTAGAGACAATAGTCAACTTCGATTCCTTCCGACCGTGGGCTGTTGACCGGACACCGCGAAATCGCCAGAGCCCAATGAATATTGTGAGCCGAGTTTTGTTCAAACAGCGATCTCTGGTGCGTAAAACGCATAGAGATGTCTTTTCACATTCAAATTATCGTCAGCAAGATGCCAGCTGCTTTCATTCTTACTGGTTGGTAAGAGAAAAGACAACCTACCAAGCAACTCACAGCGCTCACCAATTGAAAACAAGTTGTATTTGGAATGTATATATTGGTGGGCTGCGCATGCGCGTAGAAGCAGATGTGTGTGTTGATAATTTTATCAGTTTGAACACCGCTTGATTGGAAATATTTCGTGGAGTCACCATGTGTTTTGTTTTAAAATTGAGAACAAATGAATATTTTCTGCGTCTTTTGACGCAAGAGAAACAAGCGAGTAAATTTGCTCAAATGGATATATTTTTGCAACACTGAATATTTGAATATTGAATGCCAACAAGTGATAAACTTGAAAAAACAGTGCTTTTGAGAACACAGCTACTGATTTCAAACACTTTGCATACGAAATCACTTTTGCATTTAAAAAGGGAATTTAAAATGCAGTCTTTTGTTTTGAAAAGTGTTAAACGCATAGTTTACAAGAATCTCTCAACAGATACTGGCGAGTTGACGAGAAGAACATTCTAGATGTTGCAAACAATTCAATCTAAACCGACAGGTTGATGCAATCACTTGGCCTGTTTTGCTGTAGCATTATCATTATCAAATAACTCCAGACAGCTACTGACCGAACACTGAACAATTTGATTGCGATTAGAGCCCATTTACACCCAGTTATCTGTCACACTTCCTTTAGAATATATATAACGTTGGAGTTGACAACCACTGGATCTAGCCGGCAGGGCGAGTGTGGTGACCAAAGAACTTGCTTAGGGCATTGCCACCCGATGACCTGAATAAAGCGCTGAGCGACTCCATGAAAAGCAAAATTTCATTCTTGACTTACACAGCTCTTTATCAAAGTACAAACTACATTTCCAAAGACCAGTTTGATCCGTAGAAACGCCCTTCGATCATGAAAAACAAAAAAATTGATTGAAATTAGCCGACACCTTTTCAAGGGGAAAATTATTCCCTCGAGAATCGACTACCAAGCATACGATTTTGAGCAGAACAATAACTATTCTTTCGTTCATCTTGTTCGGTTTCACCGGCAGCGTCGATGTTTTAATACTCATTAATAAGTAGTTAGCCAGCAAGTACCGTAAATCCGCCCTACACACGGCTAGGACTATTGGAACCTCGGATTGTCCTGTAAATCATTTTCGAACATTCGCAACTAATAACTGTTTGCGCGCACCCATTCATATCATTTTCACAGTCACCTGCATGTGTGTTATTAAAAGAATTACTAAACAAGAACGTAACGCCCTGGAATAAGTAACATTTTATTGCACTATGAGCTTCTTTTTCCTTTTCTTCAATCGCATGGGGCGTGACCGATGTTGACACACCTTCCATATCTGCCATGGCGTTATCACAACACTGTTTTAACAACGCAGATGTATTGAAAACGAATCGGAAAACGCTAATTGCCACACAAATGGATAACTTGAATAAAGTATTTCAATGGATCTCCAATCTGTTCTTCCGCTGTTTAAAAAAATATAACAGTTAAGACAGTCTACAAACTCTCGCTCCATTATTTATGTCACACAATGTGTCTTAGGAATTGCTCGGGGTTGACTAACAATCGTCTGTATTTATTCGATAGAGTTGACATTCGGAGTAGCAAACACTTTTTCAGTCTTGTTGTTTGGGAGGTGTTTTATTCTAATCAAAGCCTTGGCGGACCGCAAAAATAACAAATTTTATTGTCATCAATTTAAGAAGTGCTTATCGAACACCATGGTGTCGCGGATGTTGGAGACTGTGATAATTGAAAGGTTTCACTCCTGCTGCTTTCAGCTCAACGATGTGGTTTTGAGTGAAGGAACTAATTAAGCTGTGCCTGTGTTTCAAACTCTTGATGGATATCAAGCATTTTCATCGTGCCTTGTTTTCACATACGATTACAATACGAGGTCTGTTTTGAGCTGCAACAAGGTGGACGCGAGCAAACTTTCCCAAGAGGAAACACACATCGGTAGGAATATTAAAGGAGTCAACGAGTCGTGACATATCACCGCAAGGAAACACAACTCTTAATGAGATAATGAATGACGCAAAACTACACGAATGGCTTAGATCTGTCTATCAGTTCAACACAACTGATAGACTGCGAGAGGAGGCGGAAAGTTGGAACTTTTGATCAACGTCAGTGTCGAGCACTGATGTATTCTCAGGCTTGTAATGCTCTGAAATATCACTTAAATTGAAAACAGGGATTGTATTTAATCGAACGCAATGCTAGGTCAACAGGGGGACAAATTAATACACTATCCGAGCCACGAAAGCTGGGGTCAAACAGTTCACCACGTGCAACTCACGCAATCTGTATTCCTCCTCCATGGGAGCGTTCTATCTCTCATCAGCCACTCATTTTTGCGGTTAAATCCTTGAGCGAGTTCAAATCAAAGAAGGCTTGGATCCTGCAGCGAAGCCACAGTTCCAAGCATCAACCAGTTGTGTCGACAAACAGATATTTTAAGTGCATTGTTAGCCCGTTAAGTTTCAGCTGACCTGTTGGGAATTACTTTTCGAAAAGATTTTAATTATGTTTGTGTTAGAAAAAAAATCCTTATCTGATCGGTATGATTGTTTTTGTAGAACTTATTACATGTAAACTGTCTACCTGTTGGCGCAACTTGATTTATATAGAAACTCTCTTTCGTGATCAATGTACACGCTGTGAAATTCTAATCACAGCCAACCTTGCAAGCTTCTTTATCTTTCCAATTTCAATAAAACAAGTTGTCTCTCTTCATTCATCTTCGTACACTGAATTAAAAGAAAGTCAGAATTTATTCCAAGTGTGACCTGACTACCTGCCCGGGTAAGCTTTAAGTTTTTAAATATAAGTAATCTGTGCTGAATCAACAGTTCTCTACCTTTCTATCTCTTCAGTATCGTGACCCTCATTGTTGTTTCCTCAGAAGGCTTTTATTCACATTCGTCCATGGTTTCCTTTTGTAATAAGCCGGCCACCGGATTATTACTTGCTAGTTTTTCAGGATTATCATCGAAATAAATAGTGTCCTTTATTCGTGTGACGCTTGAGAGCTAGTTAAGATTAGGAGGTTGAGGCAGACGAACTGAACTGGTTGTATGAACCTCGGGTTGGTAGGTGAGAAGAACAACCAGGACCCATACATGAAGCAACACCTATACAACAATAAATAAGGACAGAAAAGTTTCTAAGGTACTGAAGCGTCAGGAGATATATATTTCAATATCAACAGAAAATAATACAAAAATGTATCACAAAGCCTCGTACATGAAAACAGAAATATAATTGTCGTTAAGTTGCACCCGCCAGAATCGACATGGAGATCAATCAAAAAACAAAAGAAAGAACTAAAAGTGTAATTTGAACAGTTTTGGCGAACAAGCCGCATTTATCCAACCAAATACACCTGCTGCTCTGTCGATTCCGTGACACTGCCTCCTCAAGTACGTCAAAGAGTGGGAATAATAATTTAAAAATCCATTAACGTTAGAAATACTTAAATAGAAATGAGACCAATTTTCGGAAAAGGTTTCAGTAAAATCGAGAACGCTGATATACTCTTAACACTCTCCAACAAACTGTGTCAAGTTTGACAATCGTCTTCAGAGACCAATATTTCGCGAAATTAACCCTCTAGTTCTTTCTCTCAGCAAATGGGCGCAGTTATTTAACTGAAGGCAAGTAGAACGCGAAACTTTAACGTTTCCCATTCAAAAATATGCAAATAGTCCTTCTTAAATTCATTTTTAGAAACGAAGTTAAGTGCCAGTTGGCCTTTTTTCCCCGGAAATTGA
Source organism: Pocillopora verrucosa (assembly GCF_036669915.1). NCBI lineage: Eukaryota > Metazoa > Cnidaria > Anthozoa > Scleractinia > Pocilloporidae > Pocillopora > Pocillopora verrucosa. The sequence continues at coordinate 24,711,561 of NC_089318.1, read as the reverse complement.
AATGTGATGTAAGGAATAAATGATCACACTCCGAATTATCTATGAAAATAAATTATTTAGGATAAATAATGTTCGCAAAGAGAGCTTTTCCATCGGTTTGACCACCAAATAAAGGTAATTTTACCTTGACCACAATAACCTCACAAGAGTAAACAGAGATATACACTTGCACTTTAACTTGAGTGTTTAATTCAATATGGATAAGCATCACTGCGAGTAAATGGATATATCATCAAATCACTTCTAGACACCACTTTCATAACGAAGATGACGTACAGACAAGACCGCGCCATAAACGACGCACAAAGGATCTAGAGTTACTTGTGTGGCAAGGTCCAGAGGAGAACGGGCCGAGTAAAACAGATTATGCTATATACAAGAGACAGGAGTACTTTACCATGTAAATGATGACAAAGAGCCGTGCAATGGGATACCTTCTGAGGAACAGACCAAGTCTTATACTGAAAAAAAGGATAAAATGATGTGACAACGTGTAGGTTCAAGCAACATTTCAAAAAATAGAAACGAGTTTGTTTTCGCTTATCAGTGAGTGGTGCGGCAAAAATGACATTGTAATGGTGAAAAATAAAATAAAATAAAAAGGACGAAGTAAAAACCAAAAAACTTCGGGCAATTAATAAGCTTAAAAGAACCGACAAAAGGTGAAAAGATAAAGCTTCTCTGACACAAAAATCCTAACGATCCATTCTCAAGGGAATAACTAACTGTATTGGCCAAAGTCGGATATTGACGTAGAAGGAAATAGATTTCGTACAAGTTATCTGCAAGCATTACCTCAATGGATCTAACGTCTCTACTACACAGTTGGCATCGGGAATTTCAAGCTTAAAAGTTGGCAACCCAGGATTTAGCGGATCAACATTCTTAGCCCGAAAAAGATATAATCACTTATTTCAATTGTGGTTTGGGAGTACCGGCCATTTCAACCTTAATTTCTTGCCTCGCACAGATCTCATACATTTTAATAGAAATGATAATAATCCCATTTCTGGCCTGACTAAAAATCGACCTTTGATTTAACTTGCAGTAGCTACACCTAAAGTTTCACGGCTAGACGCATGCGTAACTTTCATTTCCGTCCATCCGTTTAAAACGTTTCAAGGCGGAGAAAAAAAATAGATGTCCAATACTTTGGACATTGAAATAATCTATGAGATCTGGTTCTCGGTCATTTTGATGGCTCAAAATTTAGTCCGCCAAACTAATATTTGAAAGCCGAAGGCCAGCGCCCACCAACTTTGGCGCTTCTTTGTTTTGCTCTTATACTTAGTACAAAACAACGCCCGATTACAGGGTATTATTTATTCACTCATTTCATTTGGCACGGGGAGTTAAGATGTGACACCTATTCTCTAAAAGTAGGACTTGCCTGAACTTGTCGATTTCATTAACAGCTCGTTTAACTTTTCGGGAGTCGTTAAGTTGTGAGGGCATAATGGACGATATTGATCTCACACGTGACACTAAAAATAGATAAGAACAGAAGATATCAGACAGACCGCGGTAACGTAGGAAACCGCCGCTCTCTTTCAAGAATGACCTAATTTAATATCAGCAGGCCACTTCGGCTTAAAGAAACACATGAAAATTAAAGGAGGCCGTCAGCGAATCGCAAGCCTCATCAAGACCCCGAAGGGGCGGCATAACCTTTTGATAACGTAATAACCTCTCAGTTCTTGACAATAGAAACATCACTCAAGAGAAATACAAAAAAAAAAGAAAAAAAAAGAAATTGTTATCAGGCACTTTTCATAACAAAACAAAAAGAGAAAAAGGATTCGATGACGAACCCAGCAGTATTTGTAATGTTTTTTCAACATTTCCTTTCCGCGAGTGAGGCAGTTCATCACCACGCCCATGTATCTAGCAATCGGAACCAAAACCTCTCGCACAATAAAATAACCGCAAGTCTCTGCAGTCTACTGAGACTCTCCTGACGGGCACATAAACAAATTATTTATCGACTTATCTCTTGAAAAAGTCTGCCAGCCGTGATACGGAAACTTAGCATGGCTGTAAACTTACGCGTATTTTCATCGTTGTCATCAAAACCGTCATAAGTTGCTGATGAGCCGGCAATCATTTTAGACGTAGATGCCTGTACATCTCTGTATTGCTTCTATAGATTGAAAATAACAAGTGAATAAAAGAGAAAACGAGCCAGAAGGATATCTTAAGTTGTAATTTTATCAGCAATCTTGATAAATGACAAGTTTTTACATGGTAGATGAGGGCCGAACAACCGGCCCTGCAGGCGAATTGCAGAAAACGCGCTTTCCTCCTCTTCCCCTCCCCTCCCCCTACCTGACGAAAAATAATATCAGAAGGTGTAGTAGGTGAATTTTTTTGAAGGGGTGGGGGAGGAGAAAGTGATCTTGGATTAGGTTGTCAAGTCAATAAAACCACGGTAACATGCGTATTTTGTCATGTTAGTTACAGAAATAACGTTCTTATTCTACTGAGTACGAGATGACTAGAACACAGGATTAGTCACTATATTAAATAACATAATATAGGTTGTTTTGTTATTAAAAATTATCACTTTTCTCAGTGAAGAGACCGGTGAGAGGCACATCAGGAAAACCAACCCCCCTTGGCCACGCCCCTAAAAAAGGACAATTCACCTTAGGTTTTGTATAGTTTATGAGCAATATTTGTGACAGTTGTACACTTCTTGAGCAGTATTGAAAATAAAGCCTGAAAAAAAAATCCAGGCTTGTACGGGAGTTAAACTCCTGACATCTGCTATACCGGTGTACTGCTGTAACAACTGAGCCAACAAGCCGACTGGGAGCTGTTGTATAATCTATTCAGTGGGATTTAAGGTTTTCATACCTCCAGCCGCTCTAACTGTAAAACCAAGGAGTTCTTCTCTGTGCTCAGAGCCTCAATCAGTGTTTGTTTCTGAATGAGGTTTTCTGTCAGCGCTCGGACTCGGTTTCCCAGTTCTTCTTCACTCGTAGACGTAAGTGCCTTGGTTGCAAGCTGAAAAACATATATTGATAATCGAATTTCGGATACAAAACGCTGCAGCATCGTCAGGAAACAGCGACCTTACCCAGAATCAAGCCTAGCACTGCCGGCATTAAATCTCCAACTTGTTTGGACAAAATAACGACAAAGAAAAATTACACATTCAAAGCTTGACAGCACAGGTATTAACTGACACTGACGCTCTAGAGAAAAGGTTTGTCTTAGTCTTGACTCGCTGTGATCAAAATTTGACTAACCTGATTTCTAAGTTTCTGAATTTCATTTTCCCTCTCCTGGAAGAAAACGCCAAATGAGATTGAACGGAGATTAATAAGAATTCAGAAGAGAACAAAAAAACAGTTATCGATGATGGAAAGATACCTGTAACTGGCTCATAAAGCTGCTTTTGATTCCTCGTATCTCATCTTGGGCCTGATGCAGGTCCTGACAGAAAACAAAGAAAAACATTCGAATTTTGAATGCACAGGATAAAGATACTTTTTTATAAATAAAGGGATACCAGCTGAACTACTGAATGGCTAAAATTACAGCTATTCATCAACAAAGGTCACGCTGGAACAAAATACTGGGGGATTTGCTGTACGCAACACAATTTTCAACCTTCCCGAGTAGCATTACGACGGATAGGTGTTCACCAAACGTGTTTTGGTATCCGTCGGAAGGGGATTTATTCAGTGGATGGGGCTATCCACCTTTTGAGCAACAGGGATCATGTGGTCTCTTATCTAAAGAGATCGGACAGAAATTAATGGGTGGGTTCTTTAAATAGGTTTATACTGGCTAGGAATAATTCTCTTTCACGTACTTGGAGATGCTGTTGAATTTGTTGTTCACAGGCGTCTTTTTTTCTTTTTTCGTCATCCAGAGCACTCTCTAACTCTTCCATTTTCTCTCGAGCAAGATCTGCCTCGGATTGTTGCTGCTGTTCCAAGTCCTATGAAGCAATATTTTTCAAACGATCAGATACTTAGTGCACAGTCTTATTCAACGTTTCAACTCATTCAAGTATGGTATTTGAACAGACTACACTTGTCTACAAGTAGTGCTGATTGAGAGAGCCGTGCGCAGTGTGACTCGCACGAGACGGTGGGATATTAACTGTGAAGGTAGGTTGAAGACTGAAGCGAGAAGATGGCTAACTCTTCGGACTACTGAGCGTGCGCGAAGCGCCTATGGAGACGTTTTACGTCATTAGTGTGCACAAGGACACCTAGTCTTTGGTCAGGGTTCTTTGGACTTTTTTCCGCGTTCGCGACATCCTTTAATAAGTTTCTTTGCAAAAATTGTCCATTGCGAAACGTGAAAACTACAAAACCAACTGTTGAGGTGTCTGAGACGACTTAAGAGAATTTAACCAGCGCAAAGCTGTGATTGCGGAAAGCAGATTAAAAAAATGAAAAACACTATTCACCTGTAAATCAGCCTTGAGTTGCTCCATTTTGTACTTGACCTGATTGACTTCATCTTTAAACATGTCCCTCTCATGACAGACCTCTTCATATTCTGAACTAGTAACACCGCTGGTAACTTCACCTTTGCTTCCATCACGGAGACTTGCTATCACCTTGTCTTTAGCCTGACGGTAGAACGATTTTTCTTACTAACACTGTAAAGGGTTCACAACCCATAATTTGTTTTATTTCCATAAGAATTTAAAACAATTGGATAATAACAAAATGATCCAGTCACCTGAAGAATTCTGGCTGCTTTATCTTTATAGTCCTTCAGTTCTTGCTTCGCAGTTTCTAGATTTCCTTTTGCTGTTTTGAGTGCTGTAGCATTCTCATTGTTCTTATCTATTCAATGGAGAAAAAGCTCCAACATGTATTCAAATCATAACTAGTTCGGAAATAAAGAATTGTAAGGAACTATTCTATGCACTACAACAAGTCATTTCAATCCCTACGTACAAGTTATTTTTAGTTGAATCGTCGTTTTAAGTTAGGACAGATAAAAATATATTTGCTAGAGTCAACTTGAACAAAAGAAATTTTGTTCATTCAGGAAAAGGGGCATAAAAACATTCGTGCTCAGTATCTTAACTGTTACGAGTGTGAAAAAAAAAAACCTTAGTACCCCTCCCCTCCCCTGAGAAGACTCGAACCCCAACTAGTTCTAATTTTGCTCATCTTCAGACAGTTGATAAGCCAGGCCATATAATTAGTCCAATTTTGTTTTAAATTATTAAGTAAATTAAATGGAACTGATGGATACTCTTCTCTTCATTGACTCTCTTCTGCAAAGTTTTGAGTGACTCGGCCAAGGCTGCTTGTCCCTCTTCTAGCTTTGTTTGCCTGTCCATGGACTCTTTCTTAAAAAAAAATGAAAGTAAAGGGAACCTAAGTTTATAAGCCTTTAAAGTTATTATCAGGTTTCCATGCCATTCATTTATCTACTATATTATCAATTAATGTAGCTTAACTTCTTCAGATAATAACAGTAAATTATATGACATAACAATAAATTTAAAGAAATATCAAGATCACTAACAAATTTGACTGCAACACAAAGATCCTGACCATTTTTTTACTATTAAAAACTTTCACATAATACTGGCAAGCCCTAAAATAAGCAGGCATTATAGTCTTATAGAAGTATTTATCATTACATATACCTCGAGTTTCTTTTGAGATTCCTGTTCAGCTTTAAGTTTTCTCTCAGTTTCTTCCAGTTTAGCTTTCAGAGTGTCCAATGCATGACTGTGAACACCAGTTGATGCTGAGTGATCCTGAAGTAGCCTGAAGGAGAAGACAAGGGTTTTCTTACATATCTAAGTGCTAGTGCATTAGTATGGAAGTAACCCAGTTAAGAAAATTAAAACTACAACACTAAGAAGTAAACTCCTTTCTGTCTCACATGAAGGCAGGCAGGTGCTTACACCCTGGTTCCATCTTTTAATGAGAACTCTTCAAGACAAGTCTTCAAAATCATCCTGAGGCTTCATAAGCTAAAACTTGTGTTGCACCACAGATGTTGACACAATGAGGTCTTCCATGACAGACCCCAGGTTTACCAGTTCAGATAACAATTTTATTAGACCAGTAATATATCAGTAATGAATTCAGAAGAAAAACAATGCCCAAAAATATAGAGCAGAGAAGAACTCCTAAGAATGAAATTTAGCCTGAAATTCAAGCGGTGAATTGGACAAATACTGGCACTTAACAAATGAAATCAGTATTACTGAGTGAAGTTCATCTGCAGGTGGACCAACCACAAACACAAAAATTCAACCAAGTTAAACTCTGTTCAACTTGCCAGGTTAACATCTACATGACAAAAGTGAAAGTGAAGGGTGTGGTGTCAAACTTGATTGAACTTTGGGGATAATGAAGCATTCCAATTAATAGTTTAGTTTCTGATTTCGAAAAGCAGTGGATAACATTACTATTATAACTGTCAAATGTACTGTATACTAACAGACCTCTCTCTCTCTAACTGGTACTGTTCAATTTGCTGCTGTTTGGTCTTCAGTTCCTGGTCTGACTCCTGTATCCTGACCCTGAGCACAGCCAGCTGTGAGTCCTTAGCATTAAGTGCCTCTGTATAATCATCCTCCTTCCCTCTCAACTGCCTGGAAATTTCCTCAGAAGCTGCCAACTGTTGATGACTTCTTTGAAGCTGTCTCTCTGTTTCTTTTACTCCTGTGATACAGTTATCAAGAAACTTTTCAGATAGGAACAATTTATATTCAAAAAAAAAAAGCTAGTTTTTTCTTATTTCCATTCTAAGTATAAAATACAGACTTACTTACACTGTAAAAGTTACCCAGCAGTCAGAATTCCTTATAAAGTACTTTAGAATTAAGATAATGTGGATAAATGAGCTGTGAACAGTCTTTCATGAGCAAAATTCAATGATTCAGCAACACACATCAAAGCAACTGTATGTAATTTGAGGGAAGAAATGGCAGGCAGGTTTACTGGGTTTCATTTGAGTTTTCTTTTTTCAGTGTCAATACTTACTCCTTTCAGCTTCCTTAGCCCTTTGTACCACAGAAACCATTTCTTCATTCAGTGATGATACTTCCTTCTTTAGAAGTGTGTTTTCAAATTCAAGGTTGGACACACGATCATCAGCAGGAGGTTGGCTGCGGTGATCAGCTTCATGCTGAGGCATGTCTTGTGCCTGAGGTTCTACTAGTCTCAGTCCATCAGATATGTTTGTGTCTTTTTCTCCTGTATTTGAATTCTTTCCAATAGCATCTAGTAACAAACACAATAACAATCCCTGATCCATGAGCTCAAGGTTCACTTCCAGATTGATTTTTAAAAGTTTCTCTTTTTTATAACAATAAAAGTTTAACTATAAACAGAGGTTTTCATCTGTTCAAAGGAGGTAAGGTATGCTTAGACCCTCACAATAATTTGGTCATTGGTAAACCAAATACAATATTAATTCCTAGCTTTTTTTAAACTCTTAATTGTAGTTTTTTATAAAACACTGCACTTTATTGCATCCCTGAGCAATAGAACTACTACCACAAGAGTAAAGAAGCTTATTTAAAAGCAGACTGATCTCAATTAGTGCTTCAACTAAGACAACAAGAAAAAGGTTGCTTGAAAGGTGAATAATGCTGTCAACTGGATCACATGTTTTGTTTTGTTGACACTTGTCTAATGAACAGGAATTTATGTACACAATAGAGTCTTTCAGCTTTTGAGCAAAAAAGCTTTGTCTGTTGTCCAATGCACCAATTGCCTTTCATAGCAAGGTCTAACCCACCATGTAGGGCAACAAATACTACTTAACTTTTTAACATGCTCACCATCATTAATTCTTCCATCTGGAGCATCTTGCTGAACCAGCAATGAAGTATCATTAGCTTTAACAACTTCATCAGATGATGTTTCAGTCACCAATTTTGGTTTTATAGGTTTCCTTTCCTTAGAAGTGGGAACATTGCTATTGAGGAACTCAAATAATTTATCATCATTTTTGTTTTCTGTTCTTGTTACCCTTGGGGGTGTCCTAGAACCAGAAGAAGGTAGCCGAGACTTGATAGGTACTGTAGGTCCACCTAGAAAACAAAGCAAAGCCTTCAATACATCAATTCAAGTGAAATTATTCTGGACAATATTGAAGCCATGACAGAGAAGACAATGTGCCTTGTGGCTCACAATAATGTACTATGTGCTTACAAAAAGCTAGTAGACACTGGTCCACATGTTCTTTATTATCATTTACACCAAATATTGTTTGTCAAAGTCATCCAAGAGGTTGTGAAATGACAAAAAGTGCTCAACAGCAAGATATCCTGCTGTCTTTAAATGTACAACTAAAAGGAACTGTAAATTTACATGAAGCTAAATTAACCACAGACAATAGAGCTTCCAAAGAGAATATAGATGTAAGCAGTTTATTAGTTCTCACCTAATACACTGCTCTCACTGGCTGCCTTTACAAAATCAACTCCTTGGTTGACAACCGGTGCAGGAATTGGTCTCTGTGTTGAAACAGAACTTGCAACTGGTTTTGTTGGAAAAACATTTTTACTGAATACACCCCTGTCCTGGTTAATCTGGTCCTTTGTGAGTGCTGAAGCTGCAGCAGTATCAACCTTTTCCAGCAGAAACTCTGCCTTGCCAGCAAGATCAGTAAACCATGACATACTGACTTATATCTAGCATATTGATAAAAATAGACCAAAAAAAGGGCATCAAGCAACCAGTTATTGAGAAGTATTAAGTATTACTACTCCTCCTCCCAGCTTTGCAATAAAGAAAACCTGTCTGTACTTTAGAAATTAGCAAATTCACAAATACATTTATTTCAGCTAGGAACATTCCATCAAAGTCTGGTGGTAAGGCTTGAAAGGCATTTCAATGACAAATGTGTATAATTGTCAATAAATGTAAAGTATCAATTATTCCTGATGTAAATTGTGATGTTGTCTTTCTTCATCACTGGTGTTTAAAACTAGTAATTTTAAAGGTATCATACGTTTCCTGAAAGTAAACCAAGCTAACAATTCTTTAATCTGCTTCAAGTTATGGTTATAACTTTCCAATTAGGAAGGCATCGAAGCCGCACAAGCAAGAGAAACTCAGTGGAGAACTCCCTTGATTAGTTTAGGAATCGTAGAATATAACTAAAATTACAAAATTTTTCGTGTCTTTCAGCCACGGCTTAGATTTGAAAGTTGTTGAATATTAATTCCTCTGCTGGTCTGAGGTTACTCAATACGTAAGCTTACTTCACTTCGAAGAGTACGTAAAAAATTCGTCTTCCTTTGGCGTAATTAGTGCATCAGCATTCCTTATACTTTCCCAATTTAATCAAACCAACCGTAACACTTCGTTGTAGGATATCAGGCACGCCACTTGGTTTCAGTTGCAAATTGCAGGGAAGGTAAGTTAAGTTTCAGTATTGCTTGGTCGCCTTGTTTACATCCTCGTACGTGTCACAGAGGAAGTGCGCACTCCCTTGCAGCGCAGCCGCTGATCAGAAGAGCCTCGAGTGAGCCACAGAGAGATTGCGTGACACTCATGTTGTTGTGCTTGAAAGAGTGAAGGCGAAGAGGACAGTGACTTAATAGGGCGAATGACGCGAAGGAATTTACGAATAAATTTCACCGAAATAGTGAGGAAGGTGTAAGGCCGTAGAGTAGGGGAACTAGGGTTAAAATGTTACTTGATGACATATTATTTGAAGAAAAATCATACAGTACAATTTGAACTCAGTACAATTCCCAGAGGGAACAAATTCTTTTTCTCTCCTCAGTTTACTACTTCTTTCTTTGATCCATTTCAGTTATAATGTATGTATTGTCACCTTTCTAATGAGATCTGGTACCTCGTTATAAAAAAAGAATAGCAATCATAGTTGTGATTATTTGTGAGAGGAAGATAAAGTTGACTTAAATCAACTTAAATTGATTTTGATAATCACTTACTGCCTATGTATCCTTACACATGAGAGTTTGACTAAGTCCCAATCATTTTCATATGATGTGCAGCACTGAAGCACAAAGTGTGATGCATATAGACAAAGCAGAAAGAAAAGCTCTCCCATCATCCCTTTCTGCCCAACCGCACTCTTATGCCATGTGCATTATGGAGATGACTGAGGAGTATTCCAATGTATCATGTTGTCCTGAAAAAAATTTACATTGACCCCAAAACAAAAGAATTGGGTTTCTATTTGACACTAAGTATAGTCAGACCCATCAAAACTTTCAATTTATGCAAGTCACTGGTGAAGTTGTGAAAGTGCCAAAATTTTTGTCAACAACATATGATGATAAACTCCCCATGTATACAATTTTTTGTTAGAGACAAAGTCATCTCCAACAAAGACCATATTTTGGAAATTTTACAGAATCAGTTTAATTTGATTTTTTGAATATCAAACTGCATTATTTGCTTCAAAAGTATTTGCTCTCAAGGAAACTGTTGTGGAGCAACTGGGGTAAGTAAAGCACTCATGCTTTAATCCAAGCGAAGTTAGGAAGGTAAATTATCTAACAAGGGCTAAAGCTATAAAAATCAGCTGTACAAATTTAACAAGCCACCACAGTTTGGTTATCCATGTCAAATTCATCCTGAAAAGAACTCATGAGGATTGCAAATCTCTTTTATTTAAAATTTCACAAACTCTTCGGAACCCGAATTGCATATTTCCTCGAGTGTGATAAACAAAAGCAGTTTTACTCTCCCTTGAGTAAAAAAAAATAATTCCACATTTTGAAAGCTCCCAGAAGTAAGTTGCACTTTATCCAGCAGTTTATTATTGTCCCCATGATAAGCGACCACGCTTGTGCTGTCCTCCTAAGAAAGGTAACGCTCATGATCTGCCTTTGATCAGCATTTCCAACGGACCTCCATTTGTGTATGTGATACGCAGATTGTCCTTACCGCCAAAGTATCACCATCACGGAATAGATAGAATATTTTGAATGTTTCATATCGAAACATCCATCACTCAAGTTAACTCACTTTATTAATGCTTGAGTAAAGTCCAAGATCACATTCACCAATAGCTAAATTTGAAGCTAGACAGGGTCGCCAGGCGGTAGACCACGTCTTCTTCTTTCTGCCTTCCTTTTGTTCCAAGCTCTTTTACACTCTTTATATGCTAGAAAATAATTTGCACATCTTGCCTTATCGTAATTATTCTCTTCCAAACATTTTAAGGAAGCCACCGACTCTGCAGCACACGGATTCGTTCCCTTATCTGTCCACCGCTTTAATCCGTCCGCCATTTTGATAGAATATTGAGCCCATTCCTTCTCGCTTTTACGAAGTGGAGGGGAGGCTGAAATAGCTCAAGTGGCCTCCCGGCGCTCCCTCAGCTCCCCAGTGGGGTGGAAACACTGGACATGTCAGGTTTATGAAATTAACGAAATTTGCCCACTCGTTCACACAGCAAATCGGCTCGACTCTCAAGAGCGACCTTCCGTTCTCAACTTCTTAAGGTCAAACTCTCTCTTAAAATCGTGGTTCAAACTTTTTGCAAAGACCACCAGGGGTTAGGGGTGCTGCCCTTAAAAGTCGAATGCTGCAAGATGTATTAGATACAAATGAGGATACTACCCTGGTTGGTGAGCTGCAATTAAAGAAATTGCTTCCCGAGTCTAATTTTGGGTCCGCCACAGAGCAAGAAGCTAAGTTTAAAACAAATGAAGATGTAATTCTGTCTGTTGTCTTAGAATTTATGTCATCTTTGGCCCTCCGCATCGAACGAGGTAGGTGTATTTGAAGCTGAACCAGCCTGGAATAGTTTGGAGTTTAATAGCATTAAAGGGAAACACGCACGTAATCAGTTACCAGGGATCCATATTGGCGATGTGGCATTAATATATCGCTTTCTTCATACTAATACTCTCATGAACTTCACAGCACTTTGTGGGGGACTTCAGCCTGACTGCTTTGAGCATTTTACAATTTGTTTGAAAGGAAGTTTTGCAGGTGCCTGCCAGGTTTTGGAAACAATTCCCCACCCAGGCACCAAATTTCTCTTAAATAACTAGGATTGATGTCTGCTGTTCCAAAATAATTTTATTGACAGTACCAAGAAAATCTTCATTTAAGCTCTTAAACTAGAGCGTTGGTAAGCAAATCAAGTCCTCTTATTTTTTGAAGGGCTCAGGAACTTTTCGACAAAATCTTCGTGGTTCATGGTATTATGCGGCTTCGGCAAAAGTGCTTTTCTTGACAGACGAACTTTTCCAGAGAAAGGGTCTTTTCCAAGATACATTACATCAACGATTTGTCCTAGTGTAAATTCATTCGTTGTTTGATGACTCTGAAGAAAAAAAAGAAAAGAAAAGAAAAGAAAAGAAAAGAAAAAAAGCTCAGACAACAGCAGAGGAGGTTTTAAGTTAATAAGAAATATCCGTCGGTAAAAAAATCAGCCTATAATGCTTGCGGAAAAAACTGGGAAAATAAAACCTGAGAAGCAAGTACTTAGTTCCATCAGAGGGTTTCATTTTACTATTTCCAAACAACTTTCCTAGACTATGAAAACCTTTCTTTCAATGAAGCGGTGAACTTTGAAGAACATATATCAATGATCACTCGATACAAGATTGTGCAAAATAACTGAAATACCACACATGCTGGACTGGACAAACCCAAGGCTTTTATTGTATCACGATAAGCCTGAGTAACTGGTGGTTTTGAGTGTGCTGTGAGCGTTAGGCGACGGACCTGTGAAAACGGGCGGCTAAAATTCTCCGCTCATAGCTTTAAAGGGCACAAAGGGCCGCCAGCCATAAAGGCTATGTACAGCAGGCCCATGGCTTTACCATGAAAGCAGTAGACCGCACTTCCTATCTGAATGAAAATATGTGCCACATGTAAGTCCAGTTTATGACCACTCGATGTGATATTGAGACTATCTTGTCACAGTTACTTCGTTACGTCGACTTACTTTATGGTGAGATATTTCTGAAGTGTGTAAAAGTACACTGGGTGTGTCCGGTAAAAGTTCTACCATAATCCCGTACTCCCTGGAATGACAAAATAATCATAATAATAATACTATATTTAAATAGCGCTTTTTCTGTCGCTATCCAATAGCACTTTAAACTTACTAATAACATAACTAAGCTGTCAAAATCACAATAAGAACTGAGAATAAAAAACCTCATGAGTAAAAACTTACTAACTACCTACCTAAATAACTAATTAAATAACTAACCAATAATGAATCATCATGTAAGAGGCTTTCCTGAAAAGATGTATTTTAAGATTGCGCTTGAATTGCTACAAATTGTCGCTTAAACGGATTTCCAGCGACGGTGCGTTCCAGAGTTTAGCCGCGGTTACAGAAAATGATCTTGAACCATATCTGGCAAGTTTGTAACCAACGTCAACCAAACGATGGCCAATAACTGATCTTAAATTGTATCTGAGCAAATATTTTGTTATAAGATCGCAGAGGTTTGGTGACGCTAAGCCCTTCAAGCATTTACATGTCAATAAAAGAATTTTTAAAAACTATGCGCCCATCAATAGGTAACCAGTGGTGTTTTCAGAGTACTGGTGTCATGTGATCACATTTACGCGCATGCATATTAAGTAAGCACCACAAGTTTTGCAGCCTCAGCGTAAAAAAGCAAACTGGGTTACAACAGAGCATGAAAAGAGATGGGTTCGAACAGTTGACGAGTTGATGAAAGCAGAAAGACACGGGTCTCAAAGGTTTGTTTTCTCTTACCTAAACTCAGTAATAGTTGCTTTGTATGTAGCTCCAACTTCAAGAGATTCTGTCCAGTGCTTAGTGAAGGAAATAAACGCAATAAGAGACAAAAGAAAATTAGGGAAGAAGAAATAAAGTTGGAAATCTCTAAGCTGTTGCAGACGTTAAATAATAGAGAATTTACGATATCACGTTAGAACGATTTAGGTTTCATGTAACGGAATGTTAGTCAAAGTTTCGGTAAGAAAGTGTACTGTGAAATTAGAAGATCCTCGCAGCTAAGAACAAAAAAAAGTGTACTGTGTTGCACTGCGATCCTTGTTTAGCAGGTTTCTTTTTTATTTAATTCCATGGTTTCCTGAACATGAAAAAAAAAATCAACTTTTTTACCCAGAACTTTGATTCCTGTTCGCACATTTTACCTGCGCAACCTCCTGTAGCAAGTACATCGTTAAGTTGTTTTTTACGACTCCAGGTAACACGGGAGGCAATCAGTCAGTTATTTTACAACCAACAGTAACATATCTGACTGAATGCACGCAGCCTGTTCAAATGATGAATAAGTTTAACCCTGGAGCAAAGATTGTGATACCTTTTCCGTGTCGGCACCGGCAGTAATTTCTTTCATCTTGTCTAATACTTCCTGGAAAGCTTTCGCGTCATAAGCAAACACGTGAAACTCATCATCTTCAACTCGTGTAATGATTGAACCTTTAAACCAGAAACACGTTACATTGGTCATTAGCACTTGAGATAAAGATAAATGAGAATGATTTCAAATATAATCGACTTGAAGATTTAAATTTATTTTCCATACCCCTAAAAGTGAGCTAAATGTTCGCGTACATGAGACATCTCTCCAGTGAAGAAAGAATTATTTGTAAGAATACCTTATTTTTAAGTTAATCAGTACTCAATGACTTACATAGGAGAATATTTTACAAACCTCTATTACCTAATACAAAAGCTAAGACCTAGACAGTAAAACGAGCGCTGGCTACATGTTCCCGGTCATTTCGTGCTAAGTAAAGGATACCAGTATATGTGAGTAAATTGTCCCGTTTGTTGAACTGTGCTACGTGAAAGTCATTAATTATCTTTCCTTCTTTTTCACTTAGTAGCTGATACTAACCTGTCTCTTCCTGTAGGTTTTTTATTGTCAGTCCGCCAGCAGAAAACAGCTTTCTAACTTGTAATCGAGAAAGAACTACATTTCCTACGTGAGCAGAAAGATAAAACTCCATCAACAGCAAGAACATAAGGAAAGGTGATAAGCTCGACGATCGTTATTTTTCAGGCTGGATCCCAAAACGCAAGTCAGGGGATGACCTAATAATGATGAAAGTGATCGTTTGTTGTATGATAAACGATATCTCTGTAAAGTTAAGTTAAAAAAGCTCACCTTGAACTGGCAGATTGTCTTTGGGTATTTTTCTCGGACCGCTTTGGCATTCTTCTATTAAATCCAAAATTTTCATCCGATCAGCTGGAAAGTGAAGTGACACGTTAACAAGCGTTGCCCTTTAAATTCTACCAGAAAACCTTCCAAGGCGTCTTCAAAACGAGCATTAATTTTTTAATTGGGGGGAATAGCAATTTGATGGTCGCAAAGAGGAACACTAAGGTAAAAAAACTCGTCCTGTCTAGAAAATCAGATTGACATTTGTGCAACTACCGAGGACAAAAGAAAAACTTAAGAGGAGAAATTGGCTCTCTGTCAATGTCACAAATCACAAAGAAGTTTGTTCGGTTCCTGATTTCACTTTGCCATCCACAAGTATCACAGTTACGTATTTCCACATCTAAATATTCCTTGTCTGGCTTCAGTTAATTCTATTTCCTCATCTGTTAACTACTACTACTTACCAGTTGCCTTTTTGACTGCCTCTTCTACAATGTGTAGCGGAAGGCCTGGTACCTTGAAATCAGCCTATCACAAACAAATCGCGCAAGTCACCAAAGCTTAATTTGATATCTAACACAATAATATTAGATGGGTAGTAAACAGAAGGCAATTTACCTGTAGAGCTGTTATTCCTTCTCTGCTTCCGGCAAGTTTAAAGTCCATATCACCCATAAAGTCTTCAATGCCCTAATGAAATACGTGTTGTTATTACAACAAAGTGAGACAACAAACATTTCCAAACTTGTTCTGAGTAAACTTTATCAATTTAAACCCCTTACTCACACGTATTATGTTTCTTACCAAGATATCTGTCAGAAGACAATAATTTTCTATGTCTGGTTTATCCGGGTCCTCTGCATCACTGCTTGTTATCAAACCACAGGCAACTCCTGCAACAGGACGAGTGATTGGAATCCCTGTGATATGAAAAATAGTAATTTAAGGGTTAAAAGAGCCACATAATCATATGCAAGTATTAAGTTGTTTCTTCAGAGCATGCTAAAACAATTATAATCTACGTAATGGTAACGATGGCGATAACGTTAACTGTAAAGGCAACGATAACGATGTTAACGATAATTTTCGAGCCGATCACGATCATAGTAACAGAAGGTTTGCTTATAACAGTGGTATTATCAGTAGCGTAAACTGCAGTGATGAAGATAAAGATCAATGAAAAGGAAAACGAAGAAAGACCAAAAGCTGTGATCTAAATAGCTATAAATATAACAATGATAATTATTAAAGAAAACACCTACCAGCATCCATCATTGCCAAACTTCCAGCACAAACAGATGCTAAAGATGATGAACCTGTTAAAAAAAGAAAAAAAAATAGAGACGTTAAACACAAAACCGCTGCGATGATTTTTATCGCGGGCCAGAAATAAAAAAGAAAACTGCATCTGATACATGATACATGATACCCGTTGAACCTCATCTGAGGATGGACTATCTTGCCTACCATTGGATTCTAACACTTGAGATGTAAGTCGGATGGTGAATGGAAAATCCTTGGGAACAACTGGTTCTAAAGCCATTTCTGCTAAATTACCTAAAATAAACGAACAAAACTGTTTGATTTCTCACAAATTAAAAATTAACAATGTTATCTGAAAATATTATTGGAATTTGTCCTTGAACTCAGTTTTCCTAGCGGATTTTCGCGCCAAATGGAGCCAGTTATCGTTTATCTAAAGGGAACACCCACAGTGTTAAATTAAAGCGATTAAATACTTAAGGCAAATATCGTCTTCTTCTACAAATCAGTGATGCAAAATGTTTATCTTACCATGACCAATTTCTCGTCGACTGGAACCACCGATCAACCCTATTCCATTCACACAAAATGGTGGAAACTATTTGTAATCAACCAAAAGAAATGTTAGCTGTGAATTAGTAATTAGTGAGTAAAAATGTCATAACACTGAAATAAACAACAATTAAGAAATAAGTTCACAGCTTTCTTTGTATTGATGTGTTAGTAGTAAGATCTAGACCCCAGTCCAGGTGACACCAGCGCTTTCAGCAATTACAGAATTCGATACACAACCTACCTCATAGTGAAGCATGAATGGTCTTTCTTTGACGTCGCTGCACAACAAAAGGAAACGAAATATTATTAAGGAAACCTGTCATCATACTTGAAAATTTTACCGAATTTTGAAAAGATGAACAAGTCCATTCAATAGAACAGAAAGCATGCAATACTGTAAACTTTCTCCAGGTAGCTTTAATGTTACCTAAAAAAGCTGACGGTAGCTTTGTTTCTTCTCGTGAAACCATCAAGAAAAATCGAGAGCAAATTTATCATCGGCAAACTTAACACAAAATGCTCCAACAAATCCTTACTAACCCGACCCCTACTACGGCGGCGTCAGGTTGTTTTGCAGAACGAAGGGATCCAAGTGTTGCTGTACAAAACACCTTTCGAGAAAAATAAGGAGTGGGTTAATTTGTTTACTGCAGTAGCTGTGTAGATAAAATATTACAGTACTACCTTTTATAATGGTTGTGAGTCACGAAGTCGAAATGAATCATTAGGGAGTTTTAGATTCAAGTTGGTTTCAGAATACGTGTGACCGCCGACGACTGGGAGGCACGTGACCAGACTCCAGTGGTCACGTTCGCCATTCGCCGTCCACGTTTGAACTTCGGGCAAAGCAGTTTCAGGTAATTGAACTCCCTAGACGCTTTTTTTCTCCCCATTCGAAAATTCTCACGTACGTCCCATAAATATATGTGAGGTGAAGTCATTTCTTTACAAGCAATCCGTTTGGGAAGCGAGAAAACCAACGTTTTAGCCACATTTTGTGTTTGTGCCCTCCATACTTTGTGTAATTCAAGATAGCGGCGCGCATGATAATTTTTTATTTTCAGGCGAAAGCCGACGTCGATCTAAAAAGCTGAAAGTCTCGAAAGTTCTAACTTCTTTGACGTTTGCGGTGAATATACCAAACATGGATCTTAAATTCTCTTTAGAGAGAGGCAAACCTGGGTTTCCCCTCTTTGAAATAAAGCAGATCCATGAAGACTCTTGAACAAATCAACTTCACATCTTATGGGTCGAAGAGCATCAAACGCACGTCCATCACATCTGAACAAAATAAGTATAAATCGTTGTAAATTTTCAAAACTTAATCAGTAGTCTTCGTCATGATATAACGAATCAATTACCTCAGCGCTTTGGGAGTACTTTAGTACGCCACTCTACACCTTAAAGGTAAAGTCTGAGATAAAAGCAGCTCCCCTAACATGTTTATCCTACAGATCAAGTTTTCCTTGGTTTATCTTGAGTGGTGTGGACGGAAACATCCCCTTTACAGTTAACTTCGTTTCTAAAACCATTCTACGTTGTGAGTTAAATGTATCAAGAAATAATCCTTGTAAGGAATTAAATTGTAAAATGATTATTGTACCTTTGGGACGAATAAAGAACGTTGTTCCTAAACACTGATTTGGTTTCTTCAAATATTGCATTTTCTATCTCATGAGCGGCAACATTTGGAAATCTCTCTGTTAAAGTCAAAAATGAAAAAAAATTATTTTTATTTGGATCTACCACCTTTTAAAACAATAAGCCGAATAAACTGAAACCAAACAACTTGGTTACATTAAAAATTCTTGTGCTAGACGTCAGTTGTGGGGTGCAGATTAGAGTTCTCAGACGCCCATTAAAAATTTATCTTTGTTAAGATAGCGGTTGTATTTGTCTGGCATGTTTTATTTGTAGTAGTTCATTCAATCACTGAGTCCCACCAATAGAGCACTTTGCGAGTGAGAGTCACAAACCACACTTCTCAAAACAGCCAATCAGAGCACAGAATAATATCTCAAGGAGCCAAAGAGAAACCAGGGAGAAATCAATGAAACCACCCTGAGAGCAGAAAAACGCGAGGAACACTGGTCCCCACTGGTTTTTGTTTTTGCTCTTGGTTGGTTGAGAGAGTGGCGCAGAGCAAAACGGAGCCAACCCAATATTAACCTGGATTACTTTCTAGGTAAAATTGTTGATCCAAACCAAATCTAACCAATGATCTGTTATGTTGATAAAATCTGTGTTTCTAGCACACCTTGAAAGTGTAAGAGATGGTCATCCCTAACTTTAAACATTTCCTTGTCGCGTTCCATCTGAAGTGAAATAATACTTAACATTAAAATCATTATTGCAATACAAACTCTTTGATTTGGCTATTTCCCTCTTAAAGTTTGTTCCTCCGTAAGTTTTGTTTGTTCATCAAAAGAGCATCATAAAGCGAAAATAGTTTGTTACTATTTCGTGTCATAAATATTAGACCAGTGCTCCAAAATGCGACTGAAATTTACAGAAATTGTGATAACATCGACAGAACTACTATTTCTTACTATTTCTGATATAACTGTTTCAAACAGTTATAACAGATTTTGGAAAGTTCCGTCTGACAGCCCAGTATTCGGTCCGACTTCGGACCCATCCGTCAAATTTCTGACAAATTCATTCGATGTCTAACGCTATCCAACGGTTTCGGTCATTTCCGTCTTATGTCCGACACTATTGTCTGATGTCGTTCACTTCTGTCCAATTTCGCGTACTATCTCCTGATTTCAGACACCTCTGCCCGATTATTTTCTTTACAATAAAAAAAAAACACTCCCGGGATAGATAAGGGTAAATGTCATACCTTTGAGTAGGCAAAGTTTGAAAATATTTTGTCGAATTCTTTGTTTAAATTAAACCTAGGAGAAAAGAAAAAAACAGAACGTAAATATGTTCAGTGATCTTTACTAACTAAAACTGGCAAAACGTGATAGATTGTCAGGCTCTGATCTTAGTGTCAATCTCTTAAACAGCAATGTTCTTGTTTTAACGATTCAAAATTTGCTATGTCAAGAGTTATCAATTAACGAATTTGCCAAGAAGATGCCACAGATTGACCTTGTTCAAGTAATGTATGAGTCCTGTGTATCTTGATTAAGGTCTGTATTATGTGTGCTTAATTTCAGTTAGGCATGATTTCCTTTTTTTTTCGGGGGGGGGGGGGGTGGAGGGAGGGGGAGGAGGTCTGCTCTTAGTTTCAGTCCATAAAGAGGTGGATATTAAACCTTTTTCGATCCAATCAGTTTTTTTTATAAGACTTCTTTACCTCACAATAGCACCCTTTATCTCTTCAGGAGGTGTGTCACGCCCAACTCGTGACATGTCCTTCTTCTTTCCCGCTTGTCTTTGCAACTCAAGTAGAGCTTCAATAATGGTTTGACACTGTTGATGAAATATAACCCTCAGTTAAATGCAGTAATAGTTTCACTAGTATCATCTCAACAATTAAGTAAGATTAATATCTTTTTTCATGGCATACCTTCTTAAAGCCAAATCTTACAGCTTCACAAAATCTCTCAGAGCTCACTTCTTGAGCAAATGCCTCTATCATCACTGAAAGTCACAAGAACACTGTTTTTAATACCATCAGTTTGAAAGTTATTTATCATAGATTCTTATTCTGTTGTTTGACTTAATCAAAGCTAAGTGGAAAACACAAGTTGTACAGTGCTACTTTATTTGCTATGAATTAAGTTTTCCCACAGCTCAGCACTTCAAACATTCAACGAGAACTGAGTTGTAAATCATAAGTTTCATTACTCTTGGGAACCAAAGAAACTCCTATTATTCTCTTATGCTCCTAAAATTAATCATCCAATTCCCTTCAATATTGATGAATACCAAGTACAGTTTCCTTTAACCCTTTAACTCCCAAGATCTGATTGTTAATTCTCCCCTCTAGCTGCTGTAAATTAGTTACAAGAATTTGGTGTTGGATCAAGATGGCAACTTGTACCTGATAAGTTTGAGTATTCTCATCACCTGTTTGCTAAATATTGTATGGATATTATTGGGAGAAGTTGCATATTGATCACTGCTGGGAGTTAAAAGGTTAATCTTTGTCTCATTCTTAATTGTTTTATTTTTCTCATAAAAACATCATTCTGGTAAGCAAATTAAGTTTCATTCTTTAATTTAATTGTCAACCCTAGTGGAAAAGCACATGCTCATTGATAATGTTGGGGAAATGTGACCTTATGAATTTACAACTAAACAGTTGCTTATATTCTCATCTTACCAACTTTTGTTTTACTGCAAGCAACAACAAGATTCAACTTGCTGATACTAAGTTCTGACCATGTGGGATTAATAACAAACTTTCCATCAACCTCTCCAACTCTAACTGCACCTAAAATATAAAACCACAAACAAAATAAATTTCATTCAACTGATTGAAAGCTTTTTCTATTATTTCAATCAATAATTTTTGACCCTGTGTCTCTCAGTTTTTTGACATAACATACAGTTAGAAAAACAAATTTAGTTGACAACCCATTGAGGGTTCAGTTTCCCACTGGTGAAACACAAAAGCTTCCTCTTCTTCTCATCCTTTTTTATCAAATTAACTAAAAGCATAAAGCAAGTCCAAAGCTGACATATACTTCATGAAATGCAAAATGGCCAAGAAACCTGAAATGTGTTACAAGGTGGAACTGATTTTAGAAGCACGCTCTTGAGTGGATTATCATTTAAGGGGTATAATGAAACCAGCACTGAAATACATTAAGCTTTTATCCAACATCTTACCAATGGGACCACTCCAAGGGATATCAGACACTGAAACAGCTGCAGAAGCTGCAACAAAATACAGATAAAATAGTACTCAAATGTTAGTACCAAAATTAGTGAGTACTTAATTTCTCACTTTGTCTCTTGATGTTTTTTGTTTGTGATTTGCTTCCTGTCTTTGTGCTCTAATATCACCAGACCAGTAGCACAAAGACTTCAGTGACTCCCAAGCTAAGGTTCTTAGAGTGTCCACCAATATTTACTTGATGACATAGTATATCTCAGTTTCAAAAATATCAAGTGACTTGGAGTTCTGCTACTTCCCCTCTCCCTTCCCCCCCCCCATGGCATGAATGGGATTTCAGAAAAAAATGTTATTATTAAGTTATTATTAAAACTGACCTCCATTCATAGCAGCAATATCAGGATCATGAAGCCCAGTTGCTGCCCATAAAATTCCTGTTATCTGTTACACATTCAAACAAAAGGAATAACACACAATTCTAAGTGAAAATACATGTAATATTAGATAGATACAAATATTTCTAACAGTTATTCTTCATATAAACAGCACACCAGTAAATATCAAAATAATGCTCCACAAATATAGTCTTGGATATAAAAGATGTTTTAGTGCAAGTAGAGAGAGAGATATTTCTCTAGAAATAGTCTACCTCACCAATGCATTATTTAAACATTTCAACCCTTTTGAGGGTTGAAATGGTGTGTTAAAACACCCTACCCTCAGTATGCATATTCCCTATTCTATTCTCTTTACATTTCCTGTGGCTGACAGCGAGAGTTAATTTAACCATCAAAAAATGAGTCACTGATCATCTCCTTACTTCTTGTGATCTTAATGTTTGATTCTAGGATGACACAATGACTACAAGGAAAAATGAGATCCTGGTCACTCTAAGGGCTTTAAGGGTTAAATAGAACACCATCAGTCTCCCTTCACTAACTAAATTAGTTTGAAAGAATAGGAAAATGCCAATCTTACCTGAGTAGAATCATGGTAACCATTGGGGAATAATGACCTGAGTGATCTGTCTATTAAAGAAGAAAGTGGAAAATGAGTTTCTGATTTATCATAAAGTAAAATGCAGTAAATGGTTTGAACCTGGGGGTAACATGTAATGTTATGTGTAATGATGGTCTGGGTGAGTGTAGTCCTGAGAAGGACTGTTGTCGCTAGTAGTGACTGATGTTTTGACAACCTGAGCAGAAGTTATCATCAGAGTCAAGTGAATATTTGTTGTCAGTCGAATGTTCTTAGTCCGGTTTGTATAAACTGATTGTTTGGTTTTGCTGTGATGTTATTGGCTGTAAGACTCAAGTGGTGTATGTCAGTTGTGATTGGTCGGTCTCCATCCATTAGTAAGTAAGGTTGTTCTGTTTGGTTCATTTGTAATGTTAATGTCGTGAATGAGTCATTTGTATGGCAACAGTAGTGGTTGACACTTGTTGAGGGGAGTCTGTTTCAAGTTAGTAAACCAGCTTTCCAGGGTCAGTCATTGATTCAACTGACAACAACTTTTGACTGATGACATCATTTAACTGACACCAACGATTCACTTGACTCTGATGACAACTTCTGCTCAGGTTGTTGAAACATCAGTTACCACTACTGACAACAATCCTTCTCAGGACTACACTCACACAGACGATCAAACTACACTATTGCATAAAGTAAAATGGCAGACGATTCCAAAAAGTTTCATTCACTTATGTGTCTCTTCTATTTTTAGCCACAAAATCCCTTCTAGGTAAGCTTTCTGGGGTCTATACTTATGACCTGATGTTATAGTATGCACCATGAATACAAAAGAATAATGATCAAATAGATATGAAAGATATTGGATTTTTTCAGGAGCAAATGTATCAACATGGTGGCCCCTAGTTCTCCGAGTCCAGATTCAACTATAATTTGGTATAATGTTGGTACTTCTAGAATGAAGAAAACCAAAGAACCTGTTAGAAAATTCTTAGAGAGAGAGAATACAGAACCAAGGTCACAATGTTAAGAGGTGAGTAATATCATTTATGAACCATCATGTTCCATAGAACACGTTGTTAATTCAGTTTACACAAAAAATTCTCATACCAATCCGTCTACTGACAATTGTTTCTCTTTCGGATAAAATAACATCTTTCCTGAAGAATGTTTTAGGAATCTGGCCTCCTGCAGCTGCTTTTTCTTTATAATCAACCTGCAATGACACAACAGAAACAGGTAAATAACAAATCATATTTAAGATTTAGATTCACTGACTCATAAAAAAAGAACAAAGTACACCTTACTTTTAGATGCAAGCTTTTGTCACCAGTTGGTTTTGATTTCTTATCCCCAACAACAGCAACTAGAGTAGAATTCCCTCCGTGCTATAGGAGATAGAAATATTTTGGAAATCTAAATTTAGGGATGTGATATTTTCTGTGTACATGTAATGAAAGATTCAAATTTAAATTTTAATGATTATTGAAGTGAAAAAAAGCAATAGAAGTATTTGATAATTGAAAATTGGCTTCAGAGACACAAAATTTACTCATTTCTTTATAACAAGAACTTAAAATTCTTTAGGCAGAGGTGAACTATTTGATTGGCCCTTCAGGGCTCCCTTTTTCTAAAGGAGCCAACTTTTCTGATAAAGCCATAACACTCCAGATCTCCAGATGACCACACAAGGAAGTTACAACATTAATTTACAAAAAGGGGCTAACTTGATCAGTGCGCAGCATCAGTCAACATACATACAAAATTTAGTGCAATTTTTTTTGAAATGTGAAATAGTTTGATTCTTGTAGTCTGGGTGACACTTAAGTAAAAAATCATCTTTAATCAGTCAAGACAAAGAAAATAATGACCACTTTTATGATTTTATTTCTCAATTAGAATGTTTTGCCATAAAATAAATCATCCACGGACCTAAGTTATTCTGTAAAGATGGCTAGTAATCAGCCTCGTCTAGCTATCTTGACCTCGCAAAATAGGCATTATTGCTTGTATGTATCTTGAATACCATGCCCTCAATGTTTGGTTCAAGCTTGCGTGGTTGACATCGAGTTCCAAGACTGTTCAAACTGTTATCTTTATTGTCCTTGGTACAGATGCTTAAACAAGTTGGATCTTTATAGACTTTTGATGAAAAACAATATTATCCACAGGTGCAAAACTGGTATCAACTTGATTTACGTTACTTCGTAATAATATTAGGTTTGCAACATACCTTATGGAAAGTATCAATTCTTAATATAAAACTTATTTTAAGGATTAATAATAATTGTAATATATTTAAGACAACAGCTTACCTCAGCAACCACGGCTCCGTCTGCCAACCTAGCCATTTTACCCGTTGCGAATGACATTTTTCTACGACACAAACATGACCAAAACTGCTTAAAAATTAAGCTTAATTATTTAATTAAGGAATGAATAAGGTCCTAATATTTCGCATATTTTCTATCGATGGCAATACCACGTGAAAAGATATCAAGGGTATTAATCCACACTTACTGGCCTCCAACTTCAACCTCAACTGCACATTCTGTATGTTTACATCTCTGCAACAATCTTAGTCTCTTCAAAGAACTCCACCATGCCAGAAAATGCTCTTTCTCCAAACGCAAGTTCGCACGAAACCTCGCGAGGGACGCCATGTTGAAAATGACTACTTGTTGTTCTTAGTTCCCAGTACATCGCGCTGTACAGCCATTCAAAGATCAGGAGGAGCCGCAGGAAAAATCAGTCGTAAACAAAAACATGAAGCATAGGGGAATAGAGCGGGGAAAGATAAATTGAGATTTCTGAAGGAAGAAATTTGGGAAAATTTACAACCCACAAAACATTTTATTTCAAAATATTAACAATGTGTGCGCACAGGTTGTGATTTAATAATTAACTTATAATAACTTTTAGGCCATTATCCTGTTTCAGGCTCATGGCCTCAAGAAATGAGGAACATGAGGGCAAGGGACATTTGTGGGGGGAAACTTTTCTTCCAACTCACCTAGGATTGTTTGCCTGCCAAATTGGACACTCATCCTTACTAACCAAGTGTTTAACACAGGCTAACAAATGTTTGCAACCTAAGTTATTTCATGCAAATAATATAACAATCAGGAGGAAACATCAATCTTCTTACCTGGGGATTTACCACCCCTTAAGCCTTTAACCCCTAGAGGAGATTACCTTGCAACTTCTCCTTACAAGTCTAATATGTTATGTTGTAAACAGGTAAGGAGAGGAGCCAAGCTTATCACCAATAGGGTAATATTTTGCTATAACATCAAGTTACTCAGTCTTATTTTCAGGGAACTGTATAACAGTCAGTAGTGAGAAACACTGATTGGATCTTGACATTGAAGGGTTGAGCCTTGACAAGTTGTCACTCACATTGTATCATGGTCACTGACTGCATTCGCAAAGAAAATCTGACTGAAAAAATGAGCACGAGGTTCAATTATAGCCCACTCACATCTCCTGTGGCACCCAAGAGTTTGCCCACAGACTACTTGCCCTAGAGCAGTAATGTTGACATCCATACTGGATGTTTTCAAAGTGAAGAAGTTGACTCCAAATTGAGGTTTGAGCTACTGGCCTTAAATTCCTCATTTACATGTGGTATATAGAACTACTGGCACAGATAATGACTCTAAAGGTCATTCAGAGATTGTGGATTGGAAAGGGCTCATGGAAGCTGTTTGTCAGGTTTACGCAAGCAAACTATGATCCATTACTTCTTTCCTTTCATTAAGGACCTCTATGGGCAAGAAGGTCTAATGTTTTTAAAAGTTAGCCTTCTAAATGCAGTTGATTCATCAATATCAAATAAGAGAGCTGATCATGATGCAAGAGAATGTTAAATGAATAAAGGGGGTAAGTTTCTAAAGAAACTGTGGTGTTGTGTCAGTGGGAGAGTATAACGGGTAATTTAGTGTTAACTGAGTTGAAAACATAAATTAGCCACCATAAAGAGTAAAAAAAGCTGATGTTTTGAGTGTTAGCCCTTCATCAGAGTGATTGATGAATCACTCTGACAAAGGGCTAATGCTCGAAATGTCAGCTTTTTTACCCTATATGGTGGCTAATTTACATTTACAACTCAGTTGTTAACACTAAATTACCAAGAGAATGTTAGTCTCCTTTGAAGCCATTGTTTGGTCTTGTTATGCAACATGCTCTATCCCCCAAAACCACACTCCAATGCACCCCCTCCCAACCCCTTTTAAGAAGCCCACCAATCCTTTTAGGGAAGCTGTGATACTAGAGGGCTGATTTGTACATTTTAATGTCCAACATTATAATCCGAATTTTTTTAAATTCCCATTTGGTAGATACTGAAATTTTAAATTTGATTTTAGACACAGCTGACATCTGTGAAGAAACCAAAGACAAACCACCTTTCAGTATTAGACAATACTCGACTTTGCCACTTCTTTCGAAAACTTAATATACTATCAACAGTGTAGACATATTCAAACATTGCATGAACATTCACACATTTGACTTTTAAGCCAGCACGTAAAAGTAATGATTGTCATTTTGTCACTTTGGATCTATGTTCATTCAGCATCTGGGTGCTTCGCCTTCCATTCAGCTAAATCTTGAACATACTGTTCACGAGCAAGGCGGTATTCCTCGATGTACACCTCTTTCTCCTCATCAGACAACTGTTGCCATCTCTGTCCCAGAATTTTCAGCCGTTCAACAGGTGATTCACTTTCCACCTCCCCCAGGGAGTTCAGCATAAAACGAACAAATGGACCAGGAGGTAATCTGGGTTTACCCACATTTAGAAGTTTGCGCTTTTTCTTGGCAAGAGTTCGCATTTCTTCACCACGTTTTTGTAACAGAAAGGCTCTTTCCTCGTCGGTTAAATTTTGATCGAAGGTCAAAATTTGCTTGTTGTATTCATCAACCAAGCTGTCGTATTTCTCTTTCAGTTGTTCTTTATCATCGTCAGACATGCTATTCCACTCACTAGATAATTCTCTCATAACGTCAGGAGCTGTGGACCCCGGAGACAAACCAGATGTAATTCTGGAGTAGTTCTCTTTCACAAACAAACCGAATACTCCAGGCGGTTTCTTCGGCAATTTTTCTAGAGGAGCTTTGTACAAGTTCATTTGTTTATCATGTTCTTCTTTGTAAGGGTTTTTTTCTTCTTCAGACATCTCCCTCCATCGGTCATGTAAAGCTTTAGTGATTTCTTGTTTGGGTCTGTCGGGATTTAACTTAGCAAGTTGCTCCCGATTTGCAGAAGCAAACAACTGATACGCTGTGGGAGGGCGCTTTATTTTCACTTGAAGCTCTTTCTTTGAGGCAAATGCGTGTGTCAACACAATCCGTGGCACGTAAACTTGTCGGACTAGCAGGGATTCTTGCACTAAAGCGATAGAAGAGCGAATAAGGCTTACTCTAGCTAACATGATGTTCGTTGCACGAGGTGGAGAATGCTGCATGACCGCCAAAATGACTAGCACCCAGCAAGGGACGCTGGGATACTCAACTAGGCAGACCTACTCTCAGGGCTTCCCCGGGTCATTTGAATTCCAGAGGGGTGGTCAAAACCTTCCACAAGATGGGTAGGGTACATTTTCTCGAAAACTTGTCGTTACCGAAAAATGAAATAGGTAATTATCCTTTAGATGAGAAATTTATTTAAAGAAGGAAGGACCTCAAACAGCAAAAAAAGGTTTCAGGCTTTGGCAGGAATTGACCTATTTCCTCTCTGGTCAGGAAGAGGATAGTTTTTACTACTAAGGGTCTTTAATGATGTTGCATGAAAAAAGATTTCACCAGCTCATTCAGACACCTTAGAATTTTAAAACAGTTTGTTGAAATCAACAGTTGACAAACATTTCACATAAAAAGATACTTTTTACAAACAGAACATTTTAAATGATTATTTTCTTGCACAACACTTCTATACCTAGCATGAGGAAACCTCACTTCATTACAAGAAACCTGAAATTCTTAACCTTGGTTAATCGTCAGAGCATGTGGATCAGATATCAGCTAGATCAATCATAGTTTACTTTAACAAAAAGTAAGCAGAAGTTTCATTACATTCACAGAAGAAAACCTTCTAACACATTTTCGAGTAAGCACATATGTTGCTCTCTCCTCTATCCTGGCTTATTCTTTCTGTCTAAAAACTTTCCTCTCAGCCAATGTTGACAGAAAGGATCACTGCAATTATTAATGAAGACCTGAAAAGTGACTGAAAGGTTTCAGTCATTAAAATATGAGAATAAATTGAATTTCATTCAGCAAGTTCCATTCCTTCAACAGTCTCATCTTCATCCTCTGATTCCTGTGACCACTCAATCCCCTGGATGTGTTCAAAATCAACTAACTCTTGGACAGCAAATACTGGTTGAGAAAAAAAAAAACCAGACATGAGATAAGTCAACACCGATTCCACAGCCACACTGTCAGGTAATTTGCATCAAATTTAGTCTTCTATAGGACAAAGTCAATTAGAACACAATGGTTTTTGCCCTCTCCTACTCTCGTGATCTTCCCGCTGAGCATTTTACCCAAACATGATGTAAATTGAGAGTTGTGAACACACAATGAAATTAAAATCAGTTTCCAAGAATCAGAAGACCACAAAGATCTAGCAGTCTGAGGAAAAAAAACTGGCATACAACTGTATAAAAGAGCCAGAAAAATTTTGAAGGAGTTATAGTCAGTAGGCCAGTTCATTTCACTTCAGAGATTGAGCTCTTTACCATAAATCAAAACTGGCTAATCAGACTGGTCTATTCATGTAGATAACAACCTCACTGATCAAAATTACCTTGCCATATTTATTAACTCCTAGATTGCAACTACTTCTCTAATTAAATTTTTATAAAATTCTTTAAAAGCTCCTAAAAAAGCTCTAACCAGTGACATAATAGCTGGTCTAATTCCCTTACTATTTGATAAGGATCACAACTGAGGCTTCATTTGCAATGAAAAGCCAAGCTAAGTTCCTGTTGATGAGTTGTACTTAAGTGATTAATATTAATAAACAGCAAGGTGAGAAGTATAGAAAATACATTCCAACTAGTTGACAAATCTTTTAGTATTACATACATTAATTAATATTTCAATCACTTTTCTGACTGTGTTTTCATTACCTTCTGCCTCTGAAATCACACCAACAATCTGCTTGTAAAGTCTGGTAACACCGCTCACAACATTAACATACTGATGTTCTACTTCAGCCCGATGCTCCACAAACATTCGATCATTGAGACATAACATGGAGAGAAGAAACACACCTTGCCTCAGTAACATTAGACTGTGGCTGAAAAAAATTTTGAGAAAAAAAGACAAGAAAACTATCAAACAGAATATTTTTGTACACAGCTACAAGAAAACCATGGTGGAATAAATTATAGACTGACTGATTACATCAGGTCCCTTTCTCTCAAAAGTTCTGATAACTTTATGGGCCTGTAGCCATACTTTAAAATATAAATCTACAACACGGCAATACACAGGTCTTAGGTCAAGGGTTAAGGTTAGCACCATGGAAAGGAAAATCTTAGCCTTCTAAAGTACTCAAAGTGTGTAGCATATATTATCATATATCAATCTGTGAAGATTTTTAGATTCAAAGTTTTTAATTTCAAACACTCTCTGGTTTCAACACAAATAAATTTACCTGTTATGTGTATGGTCAGTCAGTGCCTCAGATGGAACTTGGCTGAGAGAGTTCAGTTCTTTATCCAACATCAATACAAGGCACTTGATTAGCTGAAAAATAATTTGGTAATTCCATCAATACACCAATCAAGAAAGCTGTAATAATATGGATAACCATGACAACTTTGGGTCTCACTCTTTGAAAGCAAGACTTATATGGAATTTGGGAGTATTTGTCACCCAGTGTTATAAATAACCCTCTCACAACAAACAGAAGGGTTCAGACATACATTGTACCTCGAACACTAAGGCTGACCAACACCCATAATACATCAGTCAGGAATATTCACTATTTATTGATTATTTATTGATTAATATGGCAAAACATGAATTGTTTGTTCATGTGACATGGTAAAGCTTTTCATTTCATCTCAAAAGCTGTTGATTCAAACCAATGCTCGTAAATTTCAGAAAAAATAAAGGGTACCTGTGCATAAACAACTCTGAGAGGATAGAAAAAAATATATATTACAGGTACTAAGAGTAGCATTTAAGTTTACATATTGCAGATGCACTTAATTCTCTAAAATTGCTTCACCTCAAGGTTGCAGTGACATTCACTCTCCAAGGGAAATAATAAGACTGATGAGTCTGAGTTTTTAAGGAGGTTATTGACAAAAGTACAAATCTAAGAAGCAAAACAGAGGAAAAAATCCATTTTCATTAAACAACTTTAAGAGTTTCTTTGCTTTCACCACTACAAGTGAGGCTTTCATTTAAGGTGCTATAGTGACAAAAGAGATATTTTTAATAGGAAATGTGGTCATAAGGAGAGGTGAATGTTCGTCTGAGATCTCAGAAGAGGAAGTTTTTTTCTTTGCCCCACTCATTTCAATTTGGAAGAAAAAAACCAAGACTTTTCCGACTGAAAACACACCACAGCCATATATAATGGGATTCAAATTTCCTGGAAGGTATGAAGAATGGGGACTCTTAGAAAGGCTCTTCTACGGTTTCTGTTTTGTACCTTTAAATGAACTCCTTGATAGCATAGGTCAGGAGCATTAGCCGGCTTAAAAAGCCATCCCTGATAAATCTTGAGTAAAATACAATCATCTGTGTGATAAGCAAAGAGTAGTTTGTTAAACAACTGCACAAAAACCTGTTGAGGTGTGTCCATAGACAAGCTGAAGTAGAAATACCAGAGGCAGAGCCAAAATCAAAATGAAAACAAGATCACAATGTTTGATTGCCAACATAGTCTCTACTGAAAACTTGTCTTAAAGCAGAAACATGAGTCTGACACAATGTTTGATGTTTCACCTGATTGGGAACAGAGTCTTCTTCGAAAACAGCTGTGTCTGGTTAAAAGTGTTAGGAGTGATGTGACCAAAGACAATGTGTTAAGAGTCCAGTCTTTGGACAGACAATGTGAAAGAAGGTTTTCAGTCAACAACGGCAACAGTCTGAAACATAAAATAACTTTGTTTTTACATTGTATTTTTGTATTCCTTTTAGAAAAAACATATTATCTTACATTGGTGTCACAATCGCAATCTGAATGTAAAGCCTACAGATAATAACAAATAATTTGCTATCACTGGAAAAGGTTGAATGTGATTTTAAGAATTATCAAGGCTGAGCTTATTGTTATTTGATAAAGCTGATGGTTAGGCAAAGCTGTCCCAAAACCAAGTTCAGGTGTCTGTTATTACCTTATTAACAAGTCATTGTACTGTTCTAGCATTTACAAACCTTGGGAAGAATTTAACTTCACAATTTCTTGCCAGTGAAGTGAGGACTTGTAGAGTATCATGAGCAACATTCACAGAATTATTCTAAATAATTCAATTAAAAAAATAAAAAATGTTAACATTGCCTTGACTTATCACAGAAATACATTACTTGAAAAACTAATCAAATTTGCCACCACATAAATTAGGTGATTTTTTTTGCCATAAGTTACTAGTGATCCTATCAAAAGTCAAATGTAAAACCTTTAGATCATTCCCTCAGGCCCTGTGCTACTGACCTATATGAGACTTGAGGAAGAAGTGTGTCTAAATAAACGAGCAGCACTTATTCTCAGTCTCTTAAGTCAATCTTCCTTTTAATTGTCAACTCATTCAAATCTTAAACTATAATCCCATACATCATAAACAGGTCTAAATCTCTGTGCTACCACTGACAGTAGTAGTGATATAAACAAGAACACACAAGGAACTCACAAGAAAGAAAGAGAAAACTCTGAAATAAAAATCCTTTTCTACCCTCATGGGGGTCTAAACAAGAACAATCAGTTCTATTTACACTAACTATTAGTCTCAGGCAACAATTTATGAGAGACAAGAACATGAAAAGACCTTAAATGTTATAGTGAAGCCATTGAAAAATGATTTACATGACAAAGGTGGTAGGTTTATGTACGATAATTCAAAGAATGATGACATTTTTCAGATAATAGCATCGAGAAACTCATATTTGCATGCATTTGCTTAACAAATTTGTCATAGCATGAATTACTGACATAACTGTAGTTTGTATTCAGCATTTCTACTCACTGGTTGAGGTATTATTAATCTGAACATGTAACCCAGTAAATCTGTTTGATAAACATTCTCCTCATTGCCAATCCTCTCTAGAAATCAAAACCAACAGAATGAAAAACAAAATTATCCGGTAAGCACCACATGAATATCAAGTAAAAAGCTTTTGGCCTCATAATTTTCAAAGTAACTTTAAGATATTTATCACTCTCAAGAAGTTATTGAAGCAATTTTGCAATAACCATCATTCTAACAAGCATGTCTACCCTTCAAAATAAATAAAATCAGTTAAAGACATCATTTGTCACACCTGTTTCCACAGAGGTCTCCACCATCAATTTGCCTAAACTGGAGATGTGTGAGTTAATGTCCACAGGACTCTTTAAGAGAAAATAACCAGGACCAAAATTCATATCATCTTTTAAGGGTAAAACACAGGATTTCAACATCTCTATATTCATTTGTTTAACAACAGAGTAAATATTTTGTGGCAAAAGTAAACCCTCAAATAGTGAGGATTTTCTTCAGTTCAACAGTCATTTTTAAGCCTAGGTGCAAATAAAATCACTATTGGTATATTATAAAAATGTAGCAAAGGCACTAAAAAGATTATATGGTATATTTTCATTTAAAAACAAAAATAACAATTCTATCTAACTAAAGATAGTTGAAAATGAATAGATTACTTTTTTTGCAGCAATTTTAATGCTTGAGAACAATGGGTGTTGAATGAAGCCATCTTCTTCTCCTTTACTTGAGAAAATCTGTAAAAAAGAAAAAAAAAATAGAGGTAAAAATTAAAAAAATAAAAAAACACTCCCACAATAATTGAGCAACTGTAAAAGGCATGTGCTGCTAGAAAATTTAACAAAAACTTTACACCACAGAGGTATGGTATGGTTGGTTATAGAGTAGTGTTTTTTTCTCTGGTTTTAGTCCACAAGTGAAAAAGACATAACATATACAGCCAATCTAAATTATCAGCCCATTAGTCACATCTTGTTTAGCAGGTCTTTTACTATCTCTTGTCAATGTCATCAACTCTGGCTCTGATTGGGTCCCTCTACCTAGTCACTAATTCAACCCACCTAAAGTCGTCCTTATTAAAAACATGGAAATATATCTTAAGATGCGTTCAACTGTGGAAAACACATGACGAGACACAATACTAAAAAAAATCTGAACTCTACAACCTGAAACAAGACACAAAAAAGGGTCTTAACAGCTAAGCTTTAGCCTATGTTTTATATGAACACTTCAAAGTTTTAACAAAGAAAGAAGTAATTGGGTGGGATTTTAGGAACTTTTTCCTATCAGTTGACTGTGACTTTATGAATTAGGCCCAGGACTTTTTAGGAATCAAAATGGAAATGATTAACGAGAAGAGAAACGCACTAACATTTACCTTAGCTATTTCATCATTTGTGTCTAATACATTATCACTGTCAACTTCATTACCGTCACCATACACCGCTGACTTTAAAATACATTCACAAACTTCACAGCTGTGTAGCACAAGAATGTTCAGAAGTCTCAGTGAAATTAGTGCATTTGTTTGTAATGCTGCAAGTTTTTTTGCATGTTCACTTTCAAGAAATAGACTTTCTCTAGACTCTGCAGAGTCATTTGTTGGAGAATTTCTTGGCAAACAAGTACTGACAATGTTTTCATCATGGTGTTCTGTCCTTTGATGGACATAATAGGCAATGCAGTTCTCCAGTAAGGGTAGAAGTTTAACTGCTGCTGGCAAATGACGATTTTTGAAAACAGAATTTAAGGTTTTTTCTTCACTTTCATCATTTCCTTCTTGGTGATAATTTAGAAGCCCAGATAAAGTTTGCATCACAGAACTGCTGTCGGACATAACAAAAGAATCTTTCTGAGTGACACCACTTGTAGACCTGGCTAGTTTTGAGGCAGCCTGAGTTTCAAACAGTCTCAAAGTATGTGTGACATCTGTCTCATTCATAGAGGTTTTTGGTATGGAAGATGTAGGGTAAACATTTGAACAATTTGTCAGAAGAGAGAGGATGCTACCACAGCCATCTTGTTCCTGAAGGATGTGCTGCTGCTCTTTTTCTTGTGGTGATAACAAGTTTTGTACAAGTTCCACTTCTGCAAATTTTTCAACAAGTAATTGTGTAATGGCTATTTCAGCAGCATGATTATCTCTTCTATGGGCCCTCATTATGTCCACAATAGAACTGCTACTGGAAGAGCCACTGAGTCCTGTGTTTTCTGAATTTTCTCCCTCAGAGAATCTTGGTGAGTTCTGTTTGCTCAGGGTTTTAACATCCTTTTCAATCCCTTTTGTCCTTGGTGATTTAACTTTGCTTTCTGGAGATGTTTTCTGGAAGAATGATTTACCAGTTGGAAAAGTTTCACTGATATTGACTGGTTTCCTTTTTGGGCTGTTACAACTTCCATCTGTCAAAGACCCTGTTCTTTTTTTGTTTTGTTCTATCATTTGTGAAATTTCTTGTTCTTTGAAAGAGATTTGAGTAGTTAAGTTTTCAACTTGTTTAAGCAATTCTCTTTCTCTATCACTCTGTTCTCTAGCTTGTTTTTCATCTGCAGCTTTTTTCTCTGCTTGCCTTCTCTTCTCGTCTGCTTGATAATCTGCTAGAGAATCACGTAACATCTTAATTTCTCCATCTTTACAGAATTTATCCTCTTCCAGTCTTTTCACTGCAGAGTTTGCAGCAGCACACTCAGTTTTGAATCTTTCAATTTCTTTTTTCAAGTTGTCCATTTCTGTTGGCTGACCACCTTCTGAGAGCCTTGGCACAAGACAATTACCTCTTTCTACTTTTCGATCATTGTTCCCACCTACATCACTACTTTGTATAGAAACTACCCCATTACGCTGGTCCACGAGTGAATTCAAGAATGGTTCACCTTTTACCAAGGGCTTGATATTATTAGGTGCATGTAATTCCATTGAATTAGCTAAAGAGACATAATCTTGTGTACACTTGACTTCGTGATTCTCGTCAAGACCCACGTTCGAGGAAACAGTGACATTTCTACCAGCAGTACTTTGTTGTTGGTGTAGTGGATGTAAATTGGATGAAGCGAGTTGATCACATTCGTCCAAATGTTCAGCTGTCAAAAGATCGTTGTCGTCGAGGTCATCTTCCAAAGTGTAAAACTCTTCGTCATCAAAAGCATCGAGTGGAAGGTCACGACAAGCTTCCTGTGCCACAATATCATCTGCTTTTCTGTCAGATAAGCTATGGCAACTTTTAAACTTTTTGTGCGGTGATTCCCGATGTACAGGGGTTCGTACCACTGATTGAGCATGGACAACACTTGCCGAGTTCCTATGCTGAGGTTCAAGCGGATTGCTTACTCTTGAGCATGATGCAACCGGGTTGTAGATAAAATTTCGTCTCTTCTGATTTCCCAGAAAATTGTTGTTGATGGAGTTTGCCATAGTACAGGAAGCCAAAATATTTCGTACATTTCATTAAGAATCGAAGTTTACCGCGAATATTCTGTAAGCCGTGGAGATTGCTGGGATTCATTGTTAGGGTTGAGACCGCTGAGCTATAGCAATGCAGACGTCTTTTTCAAGAAATCGGCTTCAGTCTTACGCGGTCAGATAACATATAACTTGGAGCCCCAAAGAATTTCATCGAAGTCGCAAATATATAGGAAACAAAAACTAATTTTACTTTTAGAAGCCAAAGTTTTTTTCCAGCCCTGATTTAGTCTCTATTTGTCAAACCTACCAATTTTTCAAACCAAAAATTATTTTCCCCAAAACCGCGAGGTTGGAAAACGCTTACCTTCGAGAGATTTATTTATTTGTAGATATCCTTGATAAAAATAGCATTAAAAGAATGTTCTCCTTTTGAAAATATCCGTGGGCACCGATGTCTCTCACTCCTACCCCTCTATTATATTACTTAGTATCTCTCTCCCACCGAACAGACTTACCTGTATTTCCGTCATCTCCAAGCCTGCCATAATTTTATTTTATCTTATATCCCCTCCCTATAAATATGAATCATTCTCTCCTCCCTTATGTGTACCTTTGAATCTGCCATCTCCCAGCTTTATGTGAACCGAGAAACGATCCCTTGTATGAACCCGTCTTCAACCCCTCCCTTACGGTACCGTTAAATCTCATTCCTTATCTCACTATGTCTAACTTTGTGTATTTCGTCTCCAAACCCCCTTTTGTGCATTTATATCTTATCTTCCACCTTTCTACAATCTTACATCTCATTCCTACTCGATTCCCCTTATCTTTCAACTCCCACTTCCATATGTACTTTCACATTACGCCTTCCCTTTCCCATGCGAATCGTTTATCTTCCATGGCTTTGAATCTCAGTCCACACTGCCATCAGCAGTTAACTGAAGTCAGGAAAAGCTTAGAGGTTGACAGATGGATTAAGTATCCTTTTTCTTGAAACCTTATAAAAAGAAATACAACGTAAAAAAAGAAAACTCTAGGCTGATGCTAAATACACTTGCAGGGTTTATGGCCTCAAAGTTTTTTTCAACTGCCAAAGAGCACAGAGGAAACGAAACTGTTTGACGTAAATTTAATGCTGATATTAACTATCAAGTGATACAAAAGTGTTTCAGTACAACAAGTGTATAAAGCAGAACTTCAGTATGTCGATCAGGAAATGATGTACGGAAAAAATGACCGTAACGTTAACAGATTATTTGACCGGTCAGTCAGTAAGTCAGTCAGTCATGAGATAACGTACAACAAAGGCAGTGAACAGCATACAGGTCAATATTAATTAATTGTGGAGAGAGTAAAATTTTAAAAGCTTTTACAGTCCTTAATCTTAGGATGACGGCGGGTAAGCCAAATAAACCGCTAAGACTTATGTTTGAATGTAAAGATGATTGCATACTGAACTTTGCTGAGAATCAACTCTGAACTGAAATGTCATGTCAAAAGGCCTAACTGTGCCCCACAATACTGTTATATTTACATATTTACATATATATTTACAAGCCATATACACTTTCTTCTAATTTATACTTCACTCCTGCGTCTTTCTTTATGGACAATAAATAACTCTTCAGTGGTAGATGAAGAAACTTTCCAATCATGTCTGATCGATTCATAAACTACTTAGTAGCCAACAAATATTGAGGGGGAGCCTCTGGATTCTTTTCAATGTTTGTCACCATGATCACAAACTCTGAGGAAAGAAATGATTATCTCAATATAATGTGAATTAAAAAAACGAGTAGATCATCTTAGTTTGGGCATTTCGTTATGGGAGGGATTTTGTTAAAAGGGTTAAGTGGTCTTATAAAGAGAGTTTATCTCAGTTTCTGTAACATGAAACGACGAGGAGTGTTGCCGCTTTTACTTTACAGGATGTTATTCCACCTTGTTTTTTACTGGTAGCCATTTATTATCATGGGTGTCTTAGCCGAGAACGCCAACACAGTTACCCATACCCGGCCGGAAACTCGAACTCAGGCTTTTTAAAACCAGACGGTAACTACCGGGCCACATTTTCTTTCCCGCTTTAGATTTTGAGACATGTGCAATATGATGTGATATTTCTTTTTTACTTTTCTCGATCATATATCTCCCGAACAGTATCATTTTTTAATTTACTAGATACATTTATTGTCTGAAACTGTCAAGATATCAAAGAGCAAACTGTCCACAAACAGTTTATTAGTTATACCCTCAAAGTTGATGTATCCGTCTCCATTCAGATCCGCTTCTTTCATCATTTCACTGACTTCTTCCTCTGTTAACTTTTCTCCGAGGCTCGTCATGACATTACGAAGTTCTGAATGACTGTCGGAACAATCGGTCAAGAAATAAGTAAGTAAATATATATAAATACTAAACAACATGGGGCCCATTCTTGCACATTAGGAAATTAAAACAGGGAAATAAAGCAGGTATTGTATATTTTTTCCATTGTTACGGACTCATTGTTGGAATGAGGCGTGGTCTGGAACTGATAGAATTACCTAGAACATAGGTGAATAAGCCATTCTGTGGAGGCTTTTGGAACATTGCTTAATTCCGATTACCCCGGCCCTTAACGCCTGACGGTATTATTTATAGCAACTTTTTAAAGGGCTACTTACCACTAAATGTAAATTAGAAAGTATTGACTGACCGTGTCTTATATAAATCAAGATATCTTTTTACTTAATTGTCAGACGTTCTTGACTTCAAAAGAATTGTAAAATGAACTGCGTAGAATTTTATTTTTGAAACCTAACTAAGTGTCAAAGGTTGAAAATACCTAATCATTCCGTCTCCATTTTTGTCAAACACTCTGAATGCCTCTCTTATTTCGCTCTCAGTGTCTCTCGCTTGCATCTGTTTCTTCATCATTAGCAAGAATTCTTCAAAATCTACCTCACCGTTTCCTTAAGATAACAAAAGGATTTCGTATTAGCTGCATTATAATATTTCGTGAACTGAATCTCCGCATAAACATACGATTCAAACTAAACATAATATATTAGAAGTTAAATGAAAAAAGTAGAAATAACAGTCACGAGTGTGTAACGAAATGAAATTCATCGTATTCCAACAAACATCATCTTGCGTTAAAGATTGCAACACGGGTGGACGAGTTGGAGACAAAAAAATATAAGAACTCAAACTAAAATGTGCTGCATCACGGTCAGCGGTTCGTTTAATCTTCCAGTATGCAACTGCAATTTCAACTATGTGGTAGCATTTTGACATCTGTTCGACGGTAAGATGGTTAGTCTACGAACTTGGACCAAAACAAGCCCTAAGTGCTATGGGTTTTTTTCCTTCTAAAATTGTTTTGAAATTTTAACGTCCTTCTTCTTCTTCCACAAAATGGACGACTTTTCCTTACTTATTTGAGAACTTCTCAGTGTACTTAATCAACACTTTCGCGATCTTTTGTTTAAACTGTTCCGAGTCACTACTTTCCAAAAAAGGCCATTATCCACTTCGTACGTAATTCCAGTGCTAAGTAATCCTTCACTTGCGGTAACACTACTCATCCTACAACTGAAACTTGCTTTCAAAACGGACCGCGAAATATTGGAACCCTCTCCGATCTAAGGGTACTCTATCGTACTGCTTTACACAAGCTACTGGTCATAACAACAGCTATTTTCACTTGCGGTTATTTGATATGACTGCCAAAGGTTTTAGTTATCATGAAAGATACAACTGAGATCAAATTTTTTCAAGATGTACTTATGGTCAAATTCTTGACAGTAAATAAGCATCCGCGACCATTTCGCGTTCAGCCACAAGACATTTATATTTTATTTTTACATAAACACTTTAATTTATTGATTCTTTGTTGAAACTACTAGGAAATATGTCCATAATTTGATTCAAACAAAAGCCGGATTAATCGGGCAGACGGGCTGTCGACAGAAATTCTGAAGGGAATTTGAAATAACTAATCCAAAAACAATGCAAATAAAGGTTTATTTTCAAATTAAGACCAAATAAGACCTTGACATTGTGATGTAATTTATTTGTAATTCAATGTTAAATTTCATAGGGCGGTGTTTTGATGAGAGATAATCCCATTATTGGTGGTTTAAAATTATATTTCAGTATAGAGCTTTTTTTTTCACCTGAACAATTAACTCTTAAAAAAGCCGTCTTTATTTAGTAGTGTTCAAAAACAACTATATATGCTTCCAACCAAACACTAAAGATCTGGGAAAGCTGCGATATCGTGACATTTTCAGCAGCGTTTAACCTATGTACATGTACAGATATTTAACAAGTTCCCAAATATCTAAGGGGAATGCTGCTTTAATGCGACAGTGGTTTAGATAATTCACCCTGCTCCAAAGATGCTCGCTAAAGAAGAGCGATCTTTTTAAGGAACATGAGGTTACTTCAGCTCGCTGGCTGCCGCACGTCTTTCGCGAAAAAAGCCTAAGAACATCTGATAGCAGCTTAACAAAACTCAAACAGCATCCCATACAGAAAACTGATGAAAACTGATTGAAAATGAGTCCAAACGATACTCCTGATTAAGTATCTCGTCTCTGCTAAAGCGTTGTCGTAGCTTCAAACAGCGGGATACGCCTTTAAAATTTACCAAAATGAGATGACAAGTTGTACCTCGTGGACACAAGTTTAAATGGAGTACAAGATGCTGGATGCTTTTTTGGTAAAAATAACATAATTTCGCAGATGAATGAAGTCTCTCTGTCAATCACAAAGAGCTGGTTATGTTTGAATTAATCAAGCCTCATGGATAAGTTAATCAAACTCATTTCGTGAGTTGAAAGATTTATGACAAATTTGGTTTGGAAAAATTTTTTTTTTTTTTTAACTACACTGTTTGGCTTCAGGCACTGAAACGCTTTTCTTCCGAGATAATTTGTGCCCTAGTTTTTAAGATCCTATGTGAAGAACGTAGGATCTTAAAGACAATGAACTGAAAATTCCCAATTTTGAAGAAAGCCTCTCTTGTTCAATTAAAGAAAGTCTGAAAATACTATCGACGCGATAGATTGAGATATAGGTATGTGTAAACACTTTCTTCGCGTCGAGCTAACTGCAACAGCTGACGACCGGCTGATTAATTCATTTATGTTCCCGGTTGTTTTTTAAGAACTTATTCACTTTGGCATTTGCTTTACATGCGCTTCTTTTTCATTAAATTGCCTTTTTTGTTTGCTCCAAAAGAAAATGTGCCTCAGCTCTTGACGTAAGTTGAAATCGATCAACGATTACATAGCCTTCTTCACACTAAACAAGACACGTTTCGGTGCTGATTAAATCAAATAAGTCTGAAACGTGACTTCCTGATCGAGTCCAAATGAAGCGTGAAGATATTCCAGATTTTTCATGATATTCGTCTCAACCTGACTTCCCCTTTCAGTTACCATAGAATGCCAAAACTCATCTCCGCTCAATCACCGATAAGAACAGGCTCAATGTGCAGCGGTGGCTAAAAAGCTCAATCATTCCAAGGAATGTATTTTGAATGTGCAAACTATCTCTACGTCCCAGGCGCCATTGCTTTACATAGCGTGTACTCATGGCCCTGTAAGGCGAAGACCATTGTTAGGAAGCTCCATTAATATTGGTCTTAGACAATGAAAATGTTAACACCTATGTTCGAACTGAGAAAACTTAGAGTCAGTACCAGACTGTTTGATCCGCCAAAAAGAACAGCCAAAGAGTTGACCATTATCTCTCCTTATCTCACCATTCGACAGTTGGATTTCATTGCGACAGAAAATAACTAATCAATGTTTGTTTATCATTGAAATGCAATATGAGATTTGAAGAAAAGTCCACTAAAATTTACATACCAAAGATCACCAATGTGTTTGGTTGTTTGATCCGGAGAGAAATGAATAGAAAAACACATTCAAATTTCCAAATATTACAATGCAAACAACTTGGTCATTTCTTCCGATTGAAATCATGTAATATTTCCATTTCGCAAAAATCTTATCTTTTTGCAGCTTTTTATCATGTGAGCCTTTTTTTACTAGTAATATATTGTGTTAGGAAATTTTTTTTCAAACCTGCGCGAATCGAAAATAAGCTTCACTAATAATTGAAAAAGATTCGTATATCGGCATGGTTCTATGTTTATTTTTTCGGTAAAAACTTTCCTGAAAATCACGCACCGATGAAGAAAATGAACGAAAGTCGAGTCTCTAAAGAACAGAAAAAGAAAAGCTACTAAAGAAATTAATTGATTTTGAGGAACCATCTGTGATTAAAATTTTGAAGGAAGAGGAATGCATGTGTTTCTTGCACTCATTAGAAAACAAAATCAATTTTCGTGAAAGCGTTTGGAAATTGGAAAGTGTATAGTAATACGTGCATAAGGTTTCATTATGTTAATCTGGATTTCCTTGTAAGTGGACAGAAAAATAATGGAATCTAAGAAAAATTAATTTTCCATTAAATTTGAAATATTTCTCACTTTTAAAAAAGAAAAGTGGTTAATCTTAAAATTTTTAAGCCCTAGCCGATAAAATTTGCCACTCGAGAAAGAAGCTCGTAAAAAATCGCCAGCCGGCTGCAGAAAATTCACATTATTGTTAGGACGTGTTTGGTGATTAAGTGTAGATTAATTTTTCCTTTTTTCCAGCGGGGCCGAACGGAATCCCACAGGGAACAAAAATGGTTAAAAGTGAAGGAGTCTCCGCTTGATTTATCACATTTCACTTCTAATTCTATATTGAAGAGAACGTTTACAAATACAAAATCTTCCTTCTCACGTTTCTGCAACACTTTACACATTTGCGCAAAATCTACACAAAACCGAACTTGTTAAAGTTTTTGTAATCCAGATAAAATAAACCAGATTAAAAACTGTTCTGGTTTATCCTACGAAATTCGTCAACTTTTTGCAGTAAGTATGATTTTTGTTTGTTTCTGTGAAGATTCTTGAAGGATTTTCGTCAGCTGACAGTTAGGCTGAGGAGCAAAACTTTCAAGTGACCTGACATTTAAGACAAAAGCAATTTACCATCCACATCGACTTCGCGAATCATTTCCTGGAGTTCGTCTTCAGTTGGGTTCTGTCCAAGAGACTTCATTACTACTTCGAGCTCTTCATTCGAAATAGTCCCACTTCCATCTTTGTCGAAAAGCGAGAAGGCCTCACGTAACTCTGCGCACGAAGAGATAGTTTAGCTTTATTACAAGCGCTCTCGTCTGGTCAGCGCAACATTGTAGTGTTACAATCAAAATACATAAATAACATCTCTAGATATTTTAAAGTTAAGCGACGTCTTACCATTAATTTGTTCTTCAGTAAGCTGGCGTTCAACCTAAAAAAAAATAAAAACATCGGACACCGAGCTAAAGCGAGTAAACGCCTTGGAAGAGGCATGAATAAATCCCAACTTATCCTCTATGTCTGAGCCTTGCGCGCGCTATCTTGCATTTGAGTTTATAACCCAATGCGAGTATTCATTTAAACGGGCGAGTTGCAGACTAGCCGCAATCAGCGCAGTGCTAAAACCCCAAAAAAGTTATTTATCGTCTGTTACAAATATTCACCATGATTTTGAAGTTTTTTCGCGTCGAGGGAACTTTCTACTCGGCGGCTCATACACCTCA
Source organism: Pocillopora verrucosa (assembly GCF_036669915.1). Classification (NCBI taxonomy): domain Eukaryota; kingdom Metazoa; phylum Cnidaria; class Anthozoa; order Scleractinia; family Pocilloporidae; genus Pocillopora; species Pocillopora verrucosa. The sequence goes on along the minus strand of NC_089318.1, from coordinate 24,667,666 downwards.
GTTTGCGGTGGACGGATGTTTCCAATGATAAACAACTATAGATCGTAGCAATCAATACATACGGACAAATTCGCATAAATTTTCTAATGTTTGGCTGTCTCTGACGTCATGACGTTTTGTGTGCTCGCCGAACACTTTGGGCTAATTTCCATTTGGAATTTAATGACACTCTCCAGCACCTGTCTCAAATTAAAATACCTGGGTCTGATTGGATGAAAAGCCAAACCAAGGTTGGTCCTCTCATTATGAGACACAGCAGAATCTTGTTGAAGAAACTTCTCTTTCTTTATTTTGTCTGTTTTAGAGAATTAATGATCCTCTGTACTACAGCCAAAGATCTTGTTGTCCAGCTTGGAGACTATGTAATAACGGCTGATTAATTGCTATTTCTTTTGTGGAAAAGGAGAAAAAAACTCGTCCAGAAATAGCTGATATGAATAATGGCCATAGCCGTTTACGAGGTGTCAATGGCTAAAATTTATTATTGTTGAAAAACGTTTTGAATTGTATCACTCAAACCCCAAGGCGAAGTGTAAAGACTACCAGTAGTTTGCTGTAAAGCTATCGATAAACGGCCAAGACATCATGGTCAGGAACTTCTCGTACACCACGTTTGAATTATATAATTGTGACTTGTGAAGTTAATTACAGGCTGTTTTGTATGTTATCAAATATTGGTGTTTGTGGAGGATTATTGTCACAGAACTGCTTTAGTGCTTTTAAAATAATCTGGCCTTAACGTACTGATTTGTTTCTTAGCTTGATTATAACGACAATTTTTGTAAAAAATTAAGGTCAGGGCCTAAACTGCGGAGAATAATCAAATATTTGCCTTTGGGAGAACAATTTTATGAATAAACCGTGAACATATTTGGCCAGAAATAACTTGACATGAAAAATATAAGAATTGACCCAGGCGTGAAAATGGATATTTGTTCATTTCTGCTTCAGTGTTTCAACACTGCTGACAGCAAGCGATCTTGTCCATTTCAGCTTATCTGTTATCCTTCATTTCCTTCCCTGCCTCGTCAAATAAATCTTGCGATCAACTTTTTCTTACACGATTGTTGTGTGCGTAATTACGCAGACTTTAAAAAGTTTCCCTGATATTTTGAGTATTCACAATGAGTAGTGGCGTTTTCTTTGCGAGGGAAAAATGCCCTAAATGCGTGTTTCCCTGAACGTTTCCTTTCTCCTCCTTTGCATTCTTTTTCATTTACATACATTGCGTGTTCATAAAAAAGTTCCCTGAGGGAAAATTGGGAGAAACTTTCCGCTTAGGGACATTTTGTCTGTTATTTCATTTCATCTGTCAAAATGTTTGCATTACTTATATCAACAGTTACCATTTACCGTCCCTGTGCAATTGGACCAAAATGTTTATCTTTTTTATTGCACCGCAAACCAATCTTTGACTCAGATAGAACCAAATTGCAATGTTTTGAAAGTTTGCCGTAATTAGGTCTGATCAGCATGTAACTTTAATGACGTGTGTGTTATACCGACATCTTCAATCCTTGATTGATTGATTCGCTTTCGTAGATCAACAAACCGGATTTCCGTATCAACCTTTACTTAGGTAAACGTTGCCTTTAAACTGGGTTGCCACAAAGTTTACAATATCATAATACTACACAAGGGCGCAAGCAAACACTGAGTTTTGTCACAAGGGAAATGAACTATACAAACTACTCCGGTATTTGCAACACAAACGTGAAACATTGCTCAAAGACAAAGACAGTCATTCTCTCTCATCTTAATTGTCTCATTTCAAACGTCGCTCACAAAATGAAAACCTAGAACCTAGAGAGAAACTCATCAGAAACCCTAGGGACTATCAACTGTCAGAGAGATTAGAGGATACATGCTGGCCGACAAGAGTGCAGATTTCTGCGAAGAAGGCCTACTGTATGATGCGCATGTGCATAAGTGAACTTAGGGTGAGCGCAGGGATGGGAGGGGTGAGTGGTGGAAGTTCAACTAAATCTGTAAATTCATCATTTGACAGCAACTATAAGTTTTCAGCCTTCTGCAGCATAGAATGACTTACAAAGCCAGTTTCATGTAGATTTTATTGATGTTTCAATTATTGAGTTAACTGTGCATGAGAAATGCCAGAGTAAAAATGTAAAACTGACAAGCTGATCTCCATTTGAAAGATCACCTCAGTTCATAACTTGCTGCAGGTTACAAACCCTTGCTCGTCGCTGATCGCTTATCGCAACCAAAAGTAATAACTTATCTTCTATAATTTTATGACATGGCTGATGGTAAAAAACTCTCTTATAGTACAAAGATATGCCAACTCCATCTAAAATCACTTGTACTCTTTTCTTTAAAAATGTAATGAAAATCCTAACAGTACTCATGAATAAATGACAGAAATTGTTCAAGAAATAATTTTCAGAGACCAATAACTATGTAAACCGTGATTAATTCAACAGTGGAAATTTTTGGTGGCATATTTATTGTATGGCAAGAGGTTAGATTTCTCATCATAAAATCAGAAAAAATTAACTTTTAGCATCTAAAAAAACACTGAAAATTGTTTTCTTAATTTCAAGCTTTGTACGTTATCTCCTCTTCAAGAAATATACTACAGAATTCGACTAAGCCTTTAATTTTTTATTAAAGCAAATGTCTTTTTGTGCTCGCATCGAGCAGAATCGCGATAAATTAAAAATAAATAGAATGAATAAAACCTTCCCACTCAAATTAAACTTTATCCAAAATTAGGCTAATAACGCATAGGAACGACTTATTAAATTGCGACAAATAACTATTTATATTTCTCCTTATAACATATAACCGGGAAATGATTCTTAGTTGTAATGAGGCTTCTTTTAAAACTTTAAACTCGATCTTTGCAAGTCAATTATATAATCGCTCGCGCGATATAATCTTCATTTTGAAGTGAAAAGAAAAATCCTTCTCGTGATTCATTTCAAGCTATAATAATCATATGATAACATGTGACCATGTGAGATTTGAATAATGTATGAAGTGTACAAACTTCCTCTGTGAAAAAACACAGCGGTGTCAAGCACATAGGCCATAAAAACATACCGGCGGTGGATCTCGATGAATCGTTTGCCTTTTTGCACCGCAAAACGCCTCCCTTTTAATCATAGTTATATACTTTGACGGCATTTTCAACTTGTAACCTTTGTTGATAAAGGTAATGGGATATGATTATACTCAATTTGGACAATTGCGGTGGCTTCCATCAGATTTAAAGCTCTCTGCCTTTTAAGCCCCCGAGCACTTTTTACATGGCAAAAACATCGTCACTTTGTCATCAAAAATCGGAATTCTGCAAAGAAAAAAAAGAAGAACAATGATACAGTTCGTGTCGAAGAAAATAAAAAACTTATTGTTTGGATATGCTGGACATAAATATAAATTTATATTTATTGGATACGCTGGATATAATTTTTTTTTCCAAATGGACATAAATGTTTTCTAAACCGTTAGCTGATGAGATGATGTTAATTTTTTAGCGATGATCCGCTGTAGCAAGCCTTAGTTTCGTCATTCAAGCATCAGGAAAGAAGGAGCCCCTTCCTGTTTGAGCAAACCTCTTAGTAAAAACCCCACTCGCGTTGCCATGTTAATGAGAGAACTTAACACAAGAACAGTGAAAATTCAAAATTTGTGCGCAGACTCTAATAAGGAGCTTCTGAATTATTGTCAAAAGGACAGGCGTTCGGAGCAATTTTTAATCGAGGGTCGAAAGCAATCCGGGATTGTTTTCGTTTTGCTTTTCTTGGTTATGTGATTGGTCCTTTCTTAACCAATCAGATTCAAAACTGAAGCCAACCTGACTTGGTCACTCGCGTTTTCCCGCGCTTCAGTCAGTTTGCCTGTTTTTCCTTCGAGTTCTCGTTAGTCCTTGGCGATATTTTCCTTGCTATGCTGGTTAGCTGTTGTGATTTTTTTAGTTTTAGTTCAAGGACACTCATTCAAAGAGAACTCTATAAGTGCGAGTTAATGTTGATTTATTCACAAACAATGATAAGTATAACATTTACCTTCGTAATCAATTTGTCCATCACCATTAAGATCTGCCTCTCTCATCATTTCATCCAGTTCTTCATCTGTTAGTTTCTCCCCCAGATTCATCATAATTTGTCGTAACTCATGCGAACTAATCAGACCGTTTCCATCTTTGTCAAACACCCTGAAAGCGTCTCTGATTTCCTCCTCTGTATCATATGTTGTAATTTTTTTGGACATCATTTGAAGAAACTCTTCAAAGTCTATCTCACCATTTCCTATCAACGAATATAGCAACAATAAGATGGCATTGGATAGATTGCAAAGTGCAGAACCTTTTAACCTGATAAATTCTGAAACAATTTTTTTATATTTCGTAGCGGTCCTCTATACGTATACTTAATTGACCACCTCCCCAATGGGAATTTTCAGGGCCAGTAAGAACCAACTGAAACATTTTGCATAAACGAAGTGTTAAAAAACTCCAAATGGCAGGAGATAGACCAGTTGGTTACACATATACAAAGGGCGGCCAAAGGTTGATTTCGGTATGACCGGGAAGAAATCCAGTAAGTAGCAGAGTGCAAAGCTCGAACCGGGGACCACCAGAGACAAGCCAAGCGCTCATACCATTCGGCCACATTGCCTCAATCTTCATGCCATTATCGTCAGATTCACCCGAGAATTCCCGATTCGTTGTCGGTATTCATCTTTATTTGACTGGCTCCTAACTTAAAGATCGACTCAGAGTCTCACTGACTATCTATCATAAAGTGACAGCGAAGACATGGGGCCCAATTCGCTTTGTGACTAAAGCATCTGTGCTCGTAGCTCAGTGAGCAATTTTCTTTTAACGTAATACAAGATAATAGTAAAACACAAACCGTCTTCATCTACATCAGCGATCATTTCTTTGAGCTCGTCTTCAGTTGGATTTTGTCCCAGGGATCTCATGACAGCCGCCAGTTCAGACGATGAAATTGATCCACCGCCATCTTTGTCGAATAAGGAAAACGCCTCTCGGAGTTCTACGGAAAATAGCATTTGTGCGTTTGAGCCATGTTGGTATGTTCATTTAGGTTTTCCTTCAAATAGTGAGTGTTAAGGGTGCCCTGACAGTTGTCATGTTCTTTACTTCGTTGTCAGTGCTCAAAAGAAAACGTTTTAGCGTTTATAGAGAAATTCTATGGTGTAATCTGATCGTTCTAATGAGGATAAAGTTGAAAAGAACTGCTGTCAGTATCAACGACTACTGACTTGACAATCTGAACGGAAGTCATCATCCTTTTCAAGTGAGGAGTTGATTGTCAGTCGGCAGTTGCAAGTCTGGTTCGTGAAATCTGATAGGTTAGTTTTTCCGTGATGTTATTGGCTGTGGGACTCGGGTAATGTGGGTCAGTTGTGACAAGTGAGTCTTTTTTCACGCGTACGATCAGAACATACAATCAACAATTACACCTGGGTTCAAAAAATACTGCGCAGTCAAAGTTATCACGATGTAGAACTAGAGTATATGATGGACTTTAAAAAAATTAGTGCTCAAAAGCACCATAAACTCGGTTGAGAAGCATTAAGGCACAAAAATTCGGATCCAGATCCCGCGCTGGGCCATAACAACGAGGGGTGTAAACCCTCAGCGATTTTGCAGTAGTTAATTTAATTCAGTGACTGTCTCATCTAGAAATTCTTGCACCAGGGTATCGATAGACGTAGATATATATTTTCAAAAAATGGTAGCAGCTGAAAGACAAAAGTTTGAAATGGGGAGCTTTGAGCAAATAGCAAGTCCAGCGATTCGAATTCTGGTTCTGTAAGATACATTTTCGTTAGAAACTAGCTGTAGCCGTTCGTTTAACTTCCAATGATCTTTACTTTGTCATAAGGATAAGATGGCAGACATATTTAAATCATTGACAGACGGCATTTGTTAATCAATTCATCAGCGATTCATCACAGCCATTAGAAAAATATATCTTAGAAAAAACAATCGGACTTGTAGAAACGGCAGACTCAAACGTGAAGTACATGTTTGTCTCTGCCTCCCACCAAATTGAGTCATGAACTCTATGAACATTTCAAGTTTCTCTGTTTCTAAGTTTTTTTCCTCTTGTCTTTGTTGTAGTGCAAACAAATTGTTCGAAAGTTCAGTACAACTGGGCTTAATCTTCAGCTTCGAACATGACTAAGTGAATGACTCCATTAATCTTCGATGGAATAAAACGTTGATCGCAAATTGTTAATCAGAGCAACAAGCCTGTAAACCTTACCAGCAATTTGGGGTGGATTTGCTCCTTCATAGTTAGCCTTAGAGGACTGTTTACTCATTTTCGTCCCTCCCTCAGAATTCCTTGGATACGCGAAGTGTTATGGCATGCTTACCTTTCATCAAAAGCCTTAAATCAAAATAACTCAACACCCTCCAAATTTCGTTAAAAATTCAGTAGCTTCTTATGCTCAAGTGACATAAACCTGCGGTAAATAAATCACGTTGGATTGTTTGGAAGTTTTGTTGGTTCGCGGCGTGATAACTAGAACGTACGCCCATTTTATATTATGTGGGCAAGGTAATAACAAGGGGCTTTTCAATAAAAGTGTTCAAGGCAAGCACGTCTTTTTAATGCAATATACGTCTAGAAGTGTCCTAATTTAATCGGAAAAAAGAAATAGTGAATCCTCGATGTGTTTCCTTGGTGTAAAACAACATGATTATTCAGGTGTTTGTTTGCCAGGAGCAGTCATTTACATCCTACGACTAATTCTCTTACATTCAGCATCAAAATGGTTGAACAGTTCAGGACTAAACTGGAACAATGAAATACAGAGAAACTAAGGTATAATTATAGTTTTACATACTGTTATGACAAAATTGCAAAGGTCATCGCATAGGTCATTCGCTTCAAAACAAAACGCAAATGTGGCGTAAAACCCGCATTTGTTACGGTTGATAACTGACATCTCACTTAATAAGAGGAACTCAGCAATTATTCATGATACCTTGCTGTTTATCGGCAGGACAACTGAAGTTACCGAATCTTGCCCATTCAGGCTGTGAAGCGAAGGCGTGTATAGGCGGGAACATGTCTTCTCCTTAGTAAATTGTCCATAAAGAGTCAGTGCACAGTAACTGGGAAAGATGGGTTGAAAGAGTTGATCGCAGTTTTTCCTGTTTTATCGTTTGACAAAGGTAAGGTTATGTCCCGTATTGAACGCCATGTGAATCTAAGGCTGCATGCCCGTGTTCAGGCTCTAGTAAATTTGCGCATATTTACTAATTTATTATTTGGAGTAATGTTGACTACTGGCTCCTATTCTAGTTCAAGGTGCTACGAAAAAGTTTGACTTTATAATTAAATGAATGTTTAGACCACAACGATCCCTGTTGGTCACTTTTCTTTTAATTCCCTCGTCAGTTTGCAGACAATTTAGCCTTAAGTGAGTCAAAATGTTTTCTATGGTATATAAAGTGTTGTGTAGTTTTGACAGAGACAACTAAAAGGGGAGGTAGAATCGCCCCCAATCCCAACAGCTTGTATTCCTTGTATGAAGACTAACGAAAAGAACGAATAAGAAGTAAGAGAACTCATTAATTGTTCTACATGGTTATTTTGATAAAGCCAATCTATTCGATGGCGCTAAGAAATTATTTTTTTTTTACCTGAAAACGAAATTTTATTATTTTGGTTCTTTGGCAAGAAATGAAATTTAGGATTACACTCGAGATTCCTTGTTTTGTATTATTTGTTCCAGTGTATTCAGAAACTTTTGCTCTTACCCACATCAAACCTTTCGTGTGACTTTTGAAGGTAAAATAAGATAACATGAATGATGAATAGTAAAATCCGCAGGTAGTTTTGGGAAAAGCTATAGGTATAATGACGTTGTAAATTTTTTAACAAAATAATAACATCGCACCAAGATAGCATCAAGCCTCAAAACAATCTTGTTATATTTTCAGAATAAGAGAAACATTTTCGTCCCATATTTCAGGAGGACACTCACTAGCTTTAAACACATCCTTCGGTCATAGTTTTAAGCTAATCTATCTCTTGGAAACTTTTGTTGCAGTTTCCATGTACCACTACAATCCAGACGAACGCATTGGTTGAATGTAAACGTGGGTACAGAGAGTGGAACGGTAAAGATAATAAGACGAAACCTCGGTTTATTTTTGGCACGAATAAGCTCCCCTACGTTTCCACGACAAATTACATTATATCCCATGCCACCATGTATTGAATTACTACTATTGTGCGAAGGATCAGCGCCAAGAAATCATGCACAGTGAACGCTTTATCATATCAATCGCTTGTAATTTATTTTCGCACTGAACTAGATCCCGCGTGTTAATTCTTTTGTTTACAACATATCATGATTTACCAAGTTAATTTCTATTTCTATTTTAATTTTGAAACACAGCTTTAACCACCAGTGGTTAACTGTAAGGTCTTCTTGTTCCGTAGAAGATAGCGGGGTAAAACTGAGCCACAAATCGATTCTATTTTTAGAGTTTGTAAAGCTGGCGTTCTGAATAATTAAGATTGTGTCCACGGATCATGTGCTGTACGAGAGCACCTCACATGATAAAAGCTGGCGGCAGGTGTAGTATATATTGTTTCTATAAACATCAAACTCGAGATATTTTGCATACAATCCAGTTTCTACGCACTGAAGTACTTCGAGAATTTGCTATCTAAATACCTTGTTTTGTATTTGAGCGCATTCCCTATTAAAGAAATGCCGCCGAACATAACCACCTACTACTGTCATCTTTACCTCTTTTATCGCTTGAAAATAAATAAAGATCTCGTTTCTTCATGACAAAGAGTAGAAAAGCTTTGCTGCATGGCTTTGACGGCAAATGGAAAGTTTATTCCATCACCTATTAAGCGCGCGTTACCGTGGTTCATTCTTAACTTCAGGTTGTTACGTGCTTACCAAAAACACGATTAGCATCACAAAGTTTAGTTTCCATTCGCAATACCGTTTCGTTTCATCCGTCCGAGACAAAGAACCACAGCTCCGACTATGACAACATTCATTGTCGATTAATATGCTAAGGAAAATGTTGCTGGTGACCAAAATCCTCAGAATCAACAACAAAACAGTGACCACAGCTACTTCTAGAACTTACCAGCAACTTGCTCCTCGGAGAGCCGTTTTTCCGGTTTCTGTGGACATAAAAATCAAACAAAAAGAACTTACGCACTAGTAGGACGGCTCCAAAACATAGATAAATTATTAGAACTCCCCCAGCTTTCGTCTGAAATAATTCTGTGGTTTTTACACGTCGTAAAACAAACAGGTTTTTCCCTGAAAGCCAGATAAAGAAATGATGAGTGGAGAGGTTACCTCTATCGATTTATTCGGCATAGCGTTCATTGGCGTAAGGAGTTTAACTCGACGAACGAACCATTCTAAAGGAATATTGTTTACTATTGTTTTTGCTAGCTCATGTTCTCGCTCAGTTGATAGGGGTCTAGGACTGACTAATGTTTCGAAAAGATAAATAATTTATAGTTTCCATTTGTGTTCATAACTTCGTAATATCAAATGAAAGCCATGCGTCATTAATTTAAATTAATACACGAACTCAGCCACGTTGACAGATAAACGAGTGGAGGGAAAAAACGCACACAATTTTTAATAATCTGATCTGACGTACGATTTTTTCAAAGAATTATCGTGACGAGCCAACATCGATATTTCTACTTGCAACCTGTATTGAAAAACCTGGCTCATATCAAACTGGTTTTCAGTAAGTCAGTATAATTAAAAAGTAAGAGCTTAATGGCCAGCGCCGACAAAAACACCATGATATCGAATGAATTCAGAAGTGAACGAAAATTAACCAACAGGTGGGTTTTTAGAGAGGAATATTTAAATTTTATTACGTTCACCTTGAAAAAAAAAAAGATTATTTTAGTTCAAGGTATAAGTTTTTCCATTGCTGCATTTTGCTTGTAAGAGAAAGAATTCGATACAAGGATGAAGGGTTCAAGGTTTATTATGACAGGAAGTACTAATTCTCACTAATTGTATTATTATGTTATTACAAGTCATTACATCGAATCAAGATACAACCTGAAGAGAGCGAGGTCTGGAACTATTATGAGCCAGCAATAAATGATTACAACATGACTGATACATCACGTACCTAGTAAACTTTGTCTGAAAATGACGGCGAATGAACTTAAAACTTTGGTCACTTTTCTGATGTTTCATCTCTGTTTGTCCCTTAATGACTCAATTCATGGAACTCCTAATATAATTATCTTTCTGACTGAAAGTCTCTCTATGAAAGATCTGGGTTTTTACTACGATAACTCCCAAGAAACTCCAAACATAGACAGCTTGATCGAGGAAGGAGTTGTGTTTTCGCGCTTTTACGCCCAGTCGTCAAGGATTGCCTCTCTTTCATCTCTGTTAACAGGATTGTTGCCACCTAGAACTGGAATCATCAAGAGTAAGTTTCTGAATTTCAAAGAAATTCCGTCTTTAGCTTCTTCAGGAGGCTTACAGCACGCAGAAATAACTCTAGCGGAAGATTTGAAAGCCAAGGGCTACACAACAAGTTTTGTGGGTTTATGGGGATTAGGAATTGGTAGAAATGCTGAATATTTACCTCTCAATCACGGATTCGACTCCTGGTACGGCGTGGCGTCTGCAAACAAAGAACCTTGCATGGAAAGTTACAAGACAACATCTGATTCACTGTACACATGGCAGTCTGTCTGTGCGTTTTTCAGTCCTTTACTGTACATTCTTCCATTTGTTAGTTTTGTCGGTTGGTACAAAGGCCTTGCTAACATAGTCACTGTTATCATAGTTATTATCGCTTTTATCATATACAGCAGTATTCTTCATGATGTTATACACTTCACAATGGATTTTATCCAAGTTAAAAGCTGTGTTCTGTATAGAAACAGCAACATCATAGAACAGCCATACACTGTCGAAAACTTGACCTTACGGTTTACAAGGAATGCTGTGCAATTTTTGGAGTCTTCATCAATTTCTTCCAAACCTTTTCTTCTATTTTTCAGTTTCATGAACCTTAATCAACCAGAATTTGCTTCAAGGCTATTTTCTAACTCATCACAAAGTACTTATTCTGATGCTCTTAAGGAGCTTGACTGGAGTGTTGGAAGGATATTGAGAGTGTTAAAGAAGCGGGATCTAGAAAATAATACATTAGTTCTATTTTTATCAGCCACTGGTCATCATGTTCATAAAGCTTCTGAAAGTTGTAGTGTGGTTGAAAATGGTGAAAGAGAATCCTCATGTCTGCAAGGTGAGACTGATCATTCCTTTATTATAACACCATTTTATTACAGAAACTATTTGCTCTGATTTTATGAGTAGATAGCTAATTGTATGAATGGGTAACATGAAGTGAATCCTGTATTTTGATTGACTCCTGGACTCGTTGCCTCTATTAATCCTTTGAAAGAAAAGGGGTTTTTTTTTTTTCTTATTTTGCTTTTTTTCATGCAAGACTATTGTGTACCTGTTATCAGTGACTGTTTTTATGTTGAGGAAGAAAAGAAATGATTACTGGTATATTCTCATTAAGGTGGCAGTGTAAATGGAATTTGGGAACAAACCATTCGTGTTCCAGCAGTGATGAGATGGAAAGGAAAACTTAAAGAAAAACAAATAATCAAGACTCCTGTGACAATAATGGATGTTGTTCCAACAGTGCTGGAGTTGCTCAATGAAAGTACTGAAGCTGTGTATTTAGATGGCAAAAGTTTGTTACCAGTCTTACTTAACTCATCAGCAGAATTTCAGCATAAGTACATTTTCCATTACCTGGATGTCACCAAGCCAGCTGCAATAACATCAGGATCTTATAAAGTTTTGTATACAGGAGTTAAAGGTAATTATGGAGTCTGAATCATCCCACATTAATTAATCTGTGCTTACTTGCTATCCTCCTTTATCTAACTTGTAGTTTAAGAGTCATTTAGCAGTTTCTATTCTGACCAGTATTTCCCTCTACATGTCCTCTTAATGACTTATGAAGGTATGCCCTTTCCTCATGGGTCTGCATTTTTGTTGACTGCATTTTATGCTGTTTGGTTGCATGTAATAAGTTTACCTGCTTAGAGCTTTTCTATTCTGTTGTCTCCCCTGTGGATGAAGTCTTGTGTTTCTTAACCTTACCTATGTAGTGGTGTGGGTCGATGAACTTTTTATGGTTCCAAATGGAAAGATGTTGTATTTCATTGGCATGGTCTGAAGCTATTATTTTTAGTGTTTTCAAACTGAATGTCTCTGTCATCAAAGAATGATAAAACAAGAAAGAGGCATTCAACTTGGCAAACCTTAAACTTAATCTGGTTCCAAACGAAAAGATGTTGAATTTCATTGGCATGGTCTGCAACTATGATAAAACATGAAAGAGGTGAACAACTTGGCAAACCTTAAAACTCACAAGTGCAGCAGTGTAAAGGTTGGGATTTATAATTAAAGTAAGAGAGACAAATGATTGAATGCTCACTTGTCTTCCCCTTTCTTTCTTCCACCTAGATAGCAGAAACTTACAGTTTCATGAACCTCCACTACTGTTCAATGTTGAGGTTGACCCAGAGGAGACTTCACCTTTACCAAATGTTGAACACAGAGAACTGTTGGCAAACTTTTCAGATGCTTTGGCTGAGCACATGAAAACAAGAAAAAACAAATGGCATTCACAACTGGACAGCAGAATCATTCCTTTCTTGTTTCCTTGTGCAAATTTTCCACGCTGTTTCCAAGCTTCAGATGAAAACAATGACTTCTCAGAGTTATTTAATTAACTTATTTTTTCATAACTGTTGGTGAAAGATTAGTCTTTTACTGACTTGCACCAAGTTTTATCTACTTTGAATATTAATGGAGGAAGCCCACGAGCAGTGTGCATTGAGAATCATGAGGAGGGGAAACAAAAGTATGACCAGTTACTCCTCTTCCTTCCCATTGCCCCCTTTGTAATGGTAATAATAGGTTCTTGCAACCCTGCAGTCAGGTATTGGTAAGGGGTAACTAGGAAGGGGTGAGGGTAAATTATATACTTGACAAGTAGCCTTCAGCCGTTCTCAATGTTGTCTAACATTCCAGTTACACATTACTGCTGTGGAAGCTTACCAGACCTCTACTTCTGATGGTCAGCATGTCAACTATTATACCTCTGTGCCTTTCAGAATATATGAATGAAAAAACTTCTGACTCTCAGTATGTTTTGAAGGAGCCCTAAAACTTCAACTAACAAACTGTTCGAAAATTTTACTTATTGCAAGCATTACACTTTGAATTGAACAAAGACATCACTAATAAAGTAGTTCTTTTCAACAAACAAGACTATTATTTGCATGTGATTAAGTATCACCAAAAGGAAGTGATGTAACAAAGTACATTGTAACAGAAATTGAACCTCATTACTTAATAGTTGCTAAATTATCAATATATGCTTAATTCTTTGACTGGCAATAAATCAAAAGTCCCCATTCTTGACCTTAATTTCATAATTTGATAACAATTATTAATAAAGAAAATAAGAATGAATCATTCATATGCTGCATCATTATGAGACAGTTTACAATTTAATATTCTTTTATACTGGTGTCATGGAAAGAGCTCTTAAAAATATCTGCTCACTATAAATATTTCTGATAATTGATTTAATTATTTATCCTCATTTTCAGTAAATAAGGTTACCCGAAAATTAGTAAAATGCAACTTCAGTAACTCTTTAACTCCCATGATCCGATTATTTATTCTCCCTTCTAGCTGCAACTCGATTACTTGTGAAAGAGTTCTGAGAATTTGGTGTTAGATTAAGACAACAACTTCTACCTCAACGATGTATGGATATTTTAGGAAAAAGTACATGCCTGTTATTTCTAGTATGTACCACACAGGTGAAGAATGCTTTTTGTGCACTTATGGGCTTGTTCAGAAGTGATTAGCCAGCAGTACTCAACTCCATGCCGCTAAAGAGATAAAATTGTTCTTCAAAAATTTCATTATTTTCCATTTATTGGTATATTGACAGGAATAAACTAATTTTTTGGTTTCTGTGTGGTATATACTAAAACAATTATTCACCTCAGTGTCGGTTAAAGTGGTGGACATTTACCTTGCCACGAAGCAGCTAAGTAAATGTTCACCACTATTCACTTCCACTTCTCTGAGTAGTAGTTAATTGTTTATTCTGTTTTATTATACCCCTTAGAGTTATGAGTCTGAATCATTTTTGTAGCACTTTGAAATTCAGGCGAATTTTTCTGGAAGGCAAGTACATCTAGATTGAACTACTAACTACTTAAGATTTCAACTGGTCTTACAAAATTTTGACATGCCATAGCATTTGTAGGTAAAATACCATTCTGGAAAAATGAAATATGATCTTTACAGTTCTTGCATTGACACAATTCCAGCAACATGTTCAACAATTAATGGTCACATGACAAACTGTTTCAAAAGCCTTTTTCGTTTTGTATTTGAGGACAAAATCAATGTTCATCTCACTCAAATGTGGCTCTACAGTACATCTTTCACATCCTTACTTGATCCATACTCCAACTGTCCAGAAGACTTTGCAAAAGCCTCCTCATTATTTAAGGAGCCATCCACATCTGGAGAAGAAGACATTACTACATAAGGATTGCTTTGTCTCTCCAAAACATACAACCATCTGTCAAATAAAAATAACAAAATAGAGAATTAAATCATAAATTAAATATAATTATTGTTCACCTATTTTAACTGTGGCACAGAAACATTTTAGTCAACTTAATGAAGATCTTTTCCAACTTAGAAGAATTAATAATTTTGAGTACATTTCACAGACAGGAATCAATCACAATTGAACTTAAAATCATCTCAGAAGTTAAAAGGTGTTACAAAAATAATTTTTGAGCCACGAAAAACAACTGAGTGTCTGAACAAAGCTACAATCTTGAACAAAAACAAAGTGCATCAATTAGTTTCAATGTTTCAAAATCAATCATTTGCAGAGGAAAAATGGCAGATGTCTGTTAAAACAGCAAAGTTGTGTACATTTGATACAGTGACACTTAATGACTTACATAAGCAAGAGTATGGGAATAACAGTCATTCCAGACATCAAAAAATAACAAAATCCTGGTAGCCAGTCCACTGTGGCACTGTAAATACTGTTAAAAATTAATGATGCAAGGAGTGTCTCCAACACTTCAAGAGATGCAACGAGAGCAAATGTTGTACCTAAATCAAAGAAAAACACTAATTTACAATCAGGGGTTTGATAAATTATGAAATAACCATTAAAGTAGAGACAGTCAAGAAATTTGTTGGGTGTTCAAGTATTCAACCTAAAGTTTTTCATGTGGTCTGGTATTATGGGTGATGTTAACCCTCACAGGTACTGTAGTTGATAACAATGATGAAGTTTAGAAATCATGAGTGGAGGTAATCACAAACAGACAATTTTCAGGACACTTGCACCACTAAAAGTAGTCAGAGCTTCAATACAACCACATACAACACAACAAAGAATTTTATTTCATTTTTCCTTCTTCCCCAGTCCTTGTTACAACTTATACTCATTGTACTACAATATGCTAGCAGTACTGCTGGTGAAACTGAGTTTATGAACTTAAAGAAAATAACAGTTTATCGAGAATACCTATGTTATAAGCATAGTAGATTCAAATAACCATGGACTAGTTCTTACCTTGCTCTGAAGAGTCAACTTGTTTTGATATCATTGACCTCATGCATGGTGGTGTGACGCCAGCCCCAATGGCAATCAATCCACCTAAAAGGAAATCCAAATAAACCTTCACACCCTAACATCAGTCTGTATACTCTCTGTTATATCCTCTGAACATTTCTTATGGTGCTTTAAAAGATAATAAGCCAATAATAAAGAGCTTCTTTACTTTGTGAGCATTTCTTTTATTCTCATGACCTTAATGTTTGATTCAGGGATGATACTATTGGGAGTAATTAGATTTTTATCACTCTCAAGGGTTAAAATGTTAATACATCATTTACTTCAGGGAGTTTGACCATAACACACTAAGTTCAAAAAGGTTTTACTAACCAACAAACATCATCCATCTGCTGGAGGCAAATCCAAGGAATACATATTGTCCAATGGATATTAGAGAACCAACAATAGCAATGGTAAGATCTGACCATTTGAGAATCTTTGTCATCAGTGGTATCCCTAACATAACACCAAGACCTTTGATAAACAAAACCTCAGCAAAGAAGTAACCAACCAGTTCAGAAGTGAAGTTTCTTGGACTGTGCTTGCTGTACAGGACTGAGATATCATTGAAACCACCAAAATCTGAAAGAAGGAGCTGAAGTTAGGGAAATTTTATACAATGTGTAAGCTAACGTTAACAGGAGGAGATGCCAGGTGATTAAAAGGAGCTTATTGTAAAAATTTATGTCTGTTTTCAAGGATAAATGGCATCCTTGTTAATGTATATTTATTTTAATGTTTGTTTCCCTCCCACCCCAATGAGCTTTGCTATTTTGTGGGTAGGGATTGTTAGATATCTATTTTAATTGCTAAAATATATAAATTTTGTTTTTGTTTGTTTGTTTATCCGGTGCCTTGTTCTTTTGGTTTCCATGACTTGAGCCAACAGCTCTCCCTTTTAAGGACACAAAGGAACCACAGCTTATCCAGAGGTTTTAAATCTTACCATGATTAAACTGAGAGGCTAGACTACCCATAAATGGAGAAATGAAATACATTCTGAGAGGAACGAACATGATGGATTCATGACCATGCGCAAACCCAGGACCATAATTTTGATATACAGTTCAGTGCTCTAAGCATTCCAGTTTCATACCCATTTAGCTAACAAATCATGAAAAATAAAAAAAACCCTCAGCAACTCACTTATTAGTACAAAAACCAATATTCCAAACATGATAACCAGCAAATTTAGTCTTCGGTGTTGAGGTCGCTCCTTAGTTAAGACATGGAATGATGTCTTGATGTGATTGTGTATCGCTACCAAAGCCCAGTTTTCTTGCTGATTTGAATCAGGAAAGTAAGACTCAGGAAGAATAAGACCGACGTATGCTATTATCAGAACATTCAGGCCTAAGCACAGACCAAAGGCCGCCATGTAGCCACTATGATATACAAGTACTCCACCAATAAGGTTACCAACAGTACCACCCAAGAATATCATGGATTCCAACAGGGCTACTCTCGTCGTACGCTGGGATTCATCAGTTATATCAGATATGTACGAGAAGACACCGAGAAGTGTTGTGGCGAATCCGCCGAAGAAACCTGAGATGCATACCCCAATTAGTAGGTAGTCGACACTCAGTGAGAAAAAACCCACATTCAGCATATAGTTGATGTAGAGCAGAACACTCCCAACAGATGGTAGAATGAGAACAGTCTTACGACCGACTTTATCTGACCAGGAACCGAGGATCAGCGAAGCTGCTATGGAAGGAAGCATCGAAGACACAGACTGATACAAAATCCATTTGGAGGTCTTCTTGTGTACAAAATTTTCCTGTGAGGTGGTGAGATTCTTGCAAGATTCGGCGTCATATTCTGCATTGCAGATCTTCTGGAAAGCGAGCTGCTGCACAAGGGGGAACGACATAAAAACGCAGAGCATGTAAAGAAAAAGCACTGGCTCCACAGTGATATTACGGAAAATTGCGATCGCCATATTGTAGGGTACGAACAATTTTGCTTACATATAGTATAATCTGTTCGTTACGATTGCTTATAAAAAACCTCGCAGGCTCAAACTGTTTTCTCAAAATGGCTGACAATTACAAACAAGTGAAATCTGGGCGTTTAAAACTTAAAGGATTAGACGATAGCTTACGGAAAAAGAAGCACAAGAAGAAGAAGAGGGAAAGAGAGGAAGAGGAGCCAACAGATGTTGATGCGCTCCGTCATGGAGGTTGGAGAAAAGTGGAAAACTTTCGTGAAGTTAGCGGTAACATTGCACTGCAAACTTTCCAGACAACTTATATCGAGGCACTTAACACTGGATTGTTCACAGTTGGTGAACTGAGAGATGATGGTGAAAATTCGCCGGCACCTGTTGAAGTGTTTACAGCTGTTCCACTTTCCGAGAAAAATATTGCCTTAAAATCGGGTTATGGTAAGAAATGATTTAACCTTTTTAATTTTGTAAGCTTACCAGTTACGACATTACAGCTTAGGGGTACTTGGCTCATAG
This sequence comes from Pocillopora verrucosa, assembly GCF_036669915.1. Lineage (NCBI taxonomy): Eukaryota > Metazoa > Cnidaria > Anthozoa > Scleractinia > Pocilloporidae > Pocillopora > Pocillopora verrucosa. The sequence continues at coordinate 24,649,463 of NC_089318.1, read as the reverse complement.
GTACTTGTTCTTGTTTAAATGATACGATTTCAGCTCACAATGCCTTCAGCCAACTTTTACTTTTGTTAAGCTCTACTTGAGACCTTCAACTGTTTATTTTTCTATCTTTTTAAACCAATCTGAGATTTTTATTTATTTGTCTTTTGTTGTCTCAAGTTAAAAATATTACTACATAACATATTTATACATGTACATTTATGCATGTAACGGTAGCAAATCACATGTGAAATTTAATTTTGGTTGAAATTTACAGGTGGTGAGTATCTGAGCTGGCAACAACGTTTTGCTCTTGATAGATTTTCAATACCTTTGTCATTGCAATAATTAATTATTTAACAATGTTTATGTTAATTAAATAATTATTTTCTTCATCATTTCATAACATTCATTGTTACAAACATGCCTACTTGATTTTTATGTGCTTATGTGTACTTCTTTATTAAGCATTCAGTGTTGTTTTCTTGTAGACAGGCCTTCTTTTTAGTATTTAAAGGGTTATATCACCCATGATCCACACTAGTTTAAAGTGTAAAATAGGTTATGGCCATTCAAGTGGATAGATCAGGAAAAAACTTATCCTTTGTCTTGTGATGTTGTCACTTCTGACATGTACTAAAATAAACTCTTAAAGATACCTAGACAAGTGACGGAAGAGAAGAAGTATTTAAATCTAGAAAGTGATAAGGTTAAGAATGAGATATTCTCAGGTTTCACCATCACTGACAATCTTTTGTCATACAGGAAAATATATGTCTGTTGATATGATGGGAAATGTCACTGGAAGATCTGATGCAATTGGTCCTCAGGAACAGTTTGAGTGTGTCTTTGAAGAAGACAAAGTTGCTTTTGAAACATATAATGGCTGCTATTTGTCTGTCAATGAAGATGGGCAACTCTCTGCAAGCAAAAAAACTGTTGGAGAGAAGGAGACATTCCATGTTCGGACCAGTGTTCCAAAAGTGTAAGTGTTACCATAGTTAGTAGAGGAGACTAACTATGGTGTTACTATTTCATAACCCTTTAACTCCCAAGAGCTGATTCTTGATTCTCCCCTCTAGCTACAACATATTTCCTTGTAGTTAGTTACAAGAATTTTAGATGAAGATTAACAACTTCTAGCTGATAAGATTGAGTATTCTCATTACCTGTTGCTGGATAATGTATAGATATCATTGGAAGAAGTTACATACTAATCACTTGTAGGAGTAAAAGGGTTAAGATATGAAAAATAAAAAATAAATACAGTTTAGTCAGTTTAGTTAATATCCATAATTCATCATAATCGGGGCAAAGGGGCAAGTGCTTCTGAGGTTTGATGTAATGCTTACCCCTCAGTTTGACCTCATCATGTTTAGACACTACATGCCTAAGTGAGTTTTGCCTTACATTGCTACTGTATGCCATATCAAAGTTTGATGAGAGGCTGAAAAAAAGATTGTCAGTAACTTGAAATGAGTGACTGTGGATTGATGTTAAAATAATTTGGTATTGCTTCTTCTTTTTCCATAGTAAAGTGTGCACCAGCAGTTTACCTGAGGGAGAAAAAGATCTGCGGAATCATGAAATTAGTTTTGTCAAGAAATTCCAAAGTTTTCAAGACAGGAATTTGCGTCTGAGTGAGGAGGAGAATAGCAGATTGAAAAAAGCAAAAACTGATGGTAAACTTCATGAAGAAATGTTAAACAGGAGAGAAAAGATGAAAGCAGATAGGTATTGTAAATAAATTGACAAAGATCTGAAGTGTCAATCATTGTCAGAGACACATTGATCTAGTGTTACAGTTTGGGGAATACCTTGTAACATGATGCTTGGTATTACAAAGCCTTTTGTACTCATCTTGTGCCCCATTGTTGGGCTGCATCATAACTTTTGCAACATGCATGTAATACTGAACTTGTAAACTTAAAGCTATATAAAGAGTTGCACTTAAGTAGTTTCATTGAAGCAGTCAAGCAGCTTATCAGCTGCCAGAAATGCTTGGAATCACTCATCTTTCAAACTTTTTTTTCACTTTGCTATTTGAGGTACAAATCTACTTGTATAACCAGGATTTTTGCCAATCCTGGCCTAGAGAACTGGCAGAAATCACTTTTTTATGATCTAGTGGAATTAAGTAAATGATATTTTATGTGTAATAGCTGTTTTTATTGATAAGGCTAAGAATTGATGTATTAGTGGTTATGAGTTCCAAAATATTCTTCTCACCACTGTCCACCATAAGTTTAACATTTGGATGTTATTTCCAACAACTTGGTATTGCAATAAGAAACTTTTTCTCAAGATCTTGCAGAAATGCACTTGCCACATACATGGATGATATATTTACAAGCATAGGTCTGGTAAGGTTTTATTGTCTTTGCTATTTAGAGATTCTGGCTTTTTTTCCAGCCCAGTGGGATAGATGGAATACCTGTTTGATTGGGGACCCTGTTCCAAAATAGACTTCTGTTACAAAAGTTGCCTCTTCATAGAAGGAATTAGGTGTAGTTAGTTTTAGTATTCCACTAATCAGATCCTCACAAAGAAATAAAATAGAAAAGAGGTCTAACAAATAACATCAAATTTTTTATTGGAATTCCTAGAAAAATAATTTGCTCCTAAAATAGTTTTCAGCATTACGCACAATACAACAATTAATTTCTTACAAAATGTTTGTCTTTGTAAAATTACTTCTAATCTGTTTCTGCAAAGTCTGATATTTACCTCATAATTTTTGAGAAGCAACCCATCCCTCATCTCTCTGTTCATTGTTAAAAGATAGCTATCAACTGCCTAATGTTACATTTATTATGGTTAAGTTATTCTTACAATTACACTTAATTTATGCCATAGGCTAATTGCTTGTTAGAGGTCACCCCCAAGAAGTGAGGATTTGAAATAAATTTTAAATGATGGGAAAGTTTTTCTATGTTCTTCTTGATTTATAAATTACAGGAAACCAAAGGGAACTGTTCATTGTTGGCCAGTCAGTTGCCACAGTCTTAGCAAGGCTCCTTTGGTACACAATTATTATTTGGTGGTAACAATGTACCAAGAACCCCCAGTTTCTTTTCTGAACTCTCTTTCTTTTCAACTGTGGATCGCTGATGGCTTTTCACCCGTTTCTCTTTCGTTGATTAAGTGCTAATTTTACTTATGCGGTGGTACCTGCAATTACTCTCATTACAAAACTATTAGATCATTAAAACATTTGTTACACATACTATATGTCCAACCTTCCTTTGCATTATTTTCTTATGTTATAAATGCTGAAATTTGGGTGTTAAATTGTAAATAAACTTAATACAAAAATTTAAAGTTATGAAGTAGTGGTGATAAAAATGTAAAATTGTCAGGTCATCACTATCCATTACTATTAATTTCTCTTTTATTCCACAGTCTCACATCAGTGAGAACTAGATGGCCAATGTCTTTTAGTTAGGTCCCAAACTTTCGCTACGTAGGTGTTGAAGCACCTTAGACCCTTAACCTTTTCTTGACGCGAAACCAATTCGTTTTGATGCATCTTACTACTTTGTACAGTAAATGCTTTGGCTCGACTACACCATCCATAATTACTCTTCGTCATGCTATATCTTACAGTCCTCCCTTTCTTCTGAATATTTGGTCTCGACTGAAAGTTTTTGTGGTTCAAACTGTCACACCCTTGTAAAACTATCGTTAACAAAGTCTGTTATTTTCTGCACCAGTAATTCACAAATTTCTAATGCGTCTTGTGCTTGATCGCTCGTAAAAGCTTCCGCAGGGATCGTGTCGCCACGATGAAAATGAGGATATCTAGTTTGCTCGTAATAATTCTTGAGCTTGGCAGCCAGGAGGGCAATATCAGCGGGTGATCCATCTAACTCAGTAATCTCATAGGCAAGATTCAGTACATCGTGTGTTTCTAGTTGTTTCTCAGATATGCCGCAAGCTGCATACAAGGCGCCTTTGAAAACTTTCTCTGTTGCTTGTTGACATAAAAAGCAAACCAACGCAGGGAATTTTGGTTGTTCACTTTCTAGATGTTTTGCTGCGTTTAGGTCTTCTTTGGCTTGTTTCATCCATCGCTTGGCCTCGTTCTTCTGAGGGTTGGTGGACCTCTTCGAATAAGGAGTTCCTTGATGATTTTGTCGTTTAAACGTGTCATAAGTTTGCCTTTCTTGCCGAGCTCGCTGGTTCCACTGGTTGAAGAAATCATGAAAGCTGCTGGCTCCATCTTGTGTTCCCTTTTCCTTAGCATCTCGCAGATTGTCTCTCCAATTAGAAGGAAATAGCTTTTCCATTCTCTCTATTTCGTTAAGCAGGAATTGCATCACATCATTAGCAATGTCAGAGCCTATATTTTTGTCCGGGTGCCATCGGAGGAACAAACGCTTAATGACTTTCCTTCTTTCATTTTCAGGTAACTTCCAAGCCTCCCACAGGGTATCCTTGATTTCTTGTTTCGCCTTTTCAAGACGTTCATTTCGACTCGCTGCCCGGCGCTCTGATTCCTTGGGGTCTCCAGTAAAAATCGATACTTCACGAGAATCCGATAGTTCGGGTTCTGCATTTGGAATTTCAGCGTTTGATCGATCAAACTTGTAAAGATCAAGTACGCTGACTTCCACGAGGCGTGGCTCTCCAATATCAACGCGATATTTGGCTTTGAAGTCAAATCTGCTGGTTTCCATGGATCTCTTACGATTTGGCACTTTCCTCACCACCTTCGCGTACACGTAGAGAGGCTCAGAGTCATCAATTTGACCATCTTCGGTTCTGCGTTCCTTCTCGTAGCCAACTATTTCACCTTGCCGAAAAAAGTATTCGATGTCTTGCCTGAGCAGGTAGTGATACATCACCGGAATCTCAGATCCAAGAACAGGCTCCGTAGTGCGCGCCTCGCTTCCCATGAGATCTTGCGCTACACCGCATCTGTCGAGTGAGGGTAGGATCTCCTCTGGTACCCTACATGCAAGCATTGCTTGAAGGTAGATCTCCTTCTCTATTTGATTATGAATCAAACGATTTACCTGAAAGCAAAGTTGGATGTGGAGGGGATTTTCGTCTGTGCCATGCCTGATGAACAATTCCCACTCACCATTCTGTTCTTCTAAGAAACAGTCTTGGGTTTCTTGGCTATGTTGTAATGGTTTACCAGATTCCAAGTGAATCAAATGAGTGTCAAGTGATGCCATGCAAGTTACACTGAGCGAGCTACAAAGGACTTGTACCTGGTCTTTGACATCTTGAGGCAAATTCGGTGTCTGTCTTTGATGACGGATTACACGTAGAATTCCATTCACCAACTTCGGAGAGAGCAAAACGTTCCGGTATCTGTTTACAAATGGGCAGGGATCTGATCCAATAGTGCTGTCTGCTATGCATCGCTTATCTCTACAGGTAGGATGTATCTCTTCCCGCAGTAAATTCTGAATCGTCTTTGCCCTAAGACGCAAAGGTAGAAGACTGAGAAGGTAAGAGAGGCGGTCTGCAGTGAGTTCTCCTTCCCGACTGATGTCCACAAAGTCACCGGCAAAGTCTCGTGCACGACGTTCAAAGCTGGGACAATCGTGAAAGATCAGCTCATTTGATGGCTTGAGAAAACCTTCTTTGCTAGGTAAAAAGAGTTGGTTCAGTGAAAAAAGACATCTTGTCGCAGCCTCTTCGCTTTTTTCCTTCACTAACAGTGACAGGGTGGTGAAAAATCCATGTGTAGCTTCTCTAGCCACCTTTTTCTCGTTGGGCTCCATATGCTTATCCTCACACACCTCCTTTAGTCTCCCAAGGACATCAGCAAACTGTGATGGTGTTGGTTTCTCATGTGCTCCAAGTCTCTTAAGTACATGCTCAAAATGGCCGTACTCTCGCGGTACTTTATAAAAGTAAGGTGGCATCTCTGTTGTCGTCTCAAACGCTAATTGATTGCCTTCCACAAAAACGCGGCCTTCTTCAACGGGAATGCAAGGTGTTTTCCTGAGAATGTTTCCAATAGCTAGACAAGACTTCGTGCACTTGTCTGACAAAGTGTTACCGGAGCAATTACATTCACCTTTCAAGAAAGTGAACGCCTCGTATATGACATCGTGAAGAAGCTCCCTTTGGTCTTTTGGGGTGTCTTTATGGACATTTCCACTGTGTGCTTTGGTTAGAAGAGCGATGTGATTGATAACTTTGTCCAGTGGAGGGAGAAGTGCAACTCCGAGGTCTTCCAAAACTTGTTTCTCGGCGGTATTTGGAGTGGCCCAGGCTGGAAGGAGAGGAGTGGAGGTCCACGAAATTTTCTGTTGTTCGCATGGTAAAGCTCCGTGGAACTCAGTAAAAGGAGGAATGTCTTCCTTACTTTTACACGCAAATTGAGGCTGCAGGTTTGTCAGTTGTTTAGATGCAGTTTCTGTTGCGACAAACTTTATAGTGGATACGACATGTAGAAAGCTTGGATCATGCAGGTCATCCTGTTGAAACAGACAAGTAACCAATGTTTTAGACACATCGTTCAACTGAGTATCTTGGGACCTGGTCACTGCATCAGACGCTAAGGATTCTGCAAACTGGATAAACTGTTGCTGGGAAACACGGTTCTTAAGTCCAACTTGACGAAGGAATGGGAGCCAGCTTGGAAGGCTGTAATCTCCTGGTGGAAAATCACCAGGAGAGAGCAACTCTGTAAAGACTGGATTCTCAGGATCATAAAAATGGCTGACAGGGACTAGTGTGTCGCTTTTGTCTGGAAAAATACGTGCCTCACACAGGGCATCGAGTAAAATGCTCTTCTCACTGGAACTCTTTACGGTGAATAGGAGAGTATCTTTGATGTAGAGCAGCACTTCCTGAAGGCCTCTCTCTGACATCGCGTCAAGGTTTGGCAATATGTATTTGACGAATACGTCTACTTGTGACAGCTGGCTGATATCGAGAGCCTTGTATAAAGGTTCTATTTCTTGAATCACCTCCAATAGTACACAACTTTCTTTTTCAATGCGCGCTTCGATGTCAGCCAGGGATACACACTGAGGCAGATCGACAACGTACGAGAAGGCATATGAATCGAGACTAACAAATTTCCCATTCAGGGTTTTGTATAGCGGCAGTTTTCTCAGTAGTGATTGGTTACTATAGACGGTAGTGACGTCTTCCTGCAAAAATCGTAGAAGTGTAACGATTTCGCCTTGACCGAGTTCGCATTTGAAGTCATCACCTTTAGATAGGTAGTGTATAACGCTGATAACATCTTGTCTCGAGTATGGCTTCGCCAGATGTGGGGATGCAATGAGTGAAGCCTCATCCTTGTCGACTTTTGGAAGAACTGAAAAATCCAGCTGAGCACTTCCAACCTTACACAGGATTCTCACCAACCTGTCTTCATTGTAAATGCGTGTACTCAAATCCAACACAGTTTTGCTGAGGGACAGAGGAGCTAAGGTGCCATTAGAAGTAGGAATAATCGGCCAGTCTTCAAGTGGTCGAAGAGTCTCGGATGGGTCCTCTTTGTCTTCGAAGCTTGACTGCCTTTCTTTGTATGTCAATATGATTAATTCCCACAGCGTCGTCAACCACTCAACTGATGGTGTGCAACTGTCACTTGGTTCCCATGAGACATGTTTGTCGCCTGCGAACCATTTTGATGGAAGAAGTTGAATCAAATATGGAGCAATAGATATCGTGTCGAAACGTTTAAACACTTTGGACTTCCAAATGTCATTTCTGGTGAAGTTTGAAAACAGCGGGATGAATTCCTTATGAACAAAAAGGTCTTTCTGAGAAGACAGAAGACTGGAAAATGGTGTGAGAAAAACTGGATTTCTTGAATCAAATTCTCTAAGTACTTCGTCTTCAGTTAGCAGAAGGGGCAACCCATCTAACCGTTGGAGGAAGTTGTCATCTCCCATGCAATACTCGATTAATAGCTTCAATTCGCTCGCTTGTTTGAAGGTGGTACCGTTAATAGAGCAGGGAAGCACATCTGTACTATCCCTGTGCTTCGAGATGATAGCCATAACATCCTCGGGACTGACGGTTTTCACCATTGCAGCGGCTTGTTTGAAACTGGTGTAGAGTCTTGGCGGCGCGTAAACTATCGGCACACCTATTTTTAGGAGTAGAGTTTCCAGTTCTGAGTTGGAAAGATCACTGAATAGTGCTTGCTGTTCTTCTCTGTCGCTGCAAGGAGGAACCCACAAGCACGGAAAAAGTGGCTTTGTGCCAAACCTTGAAAAGGTCCGAGGAGAGGTCATGGGCGGTCTGGGCGAAGGTTGGTCTCGCAAGATAGGTAATACCGGCTGATTGGAACTCGCTAGAAGTCTGTACACTGTTAAAACAATGCTTTTCCACTCTGAGTGAACACCATCTGAATCCGGAAAGATGCTGTGATACCATTTCAAACCATTTTTAGCCTCTGTGATATCGTTAAAGTACCATGGGTCTCCCTTTGAAATTCCAGGTATGCATGTTCTTGCACTTACGATAAGTTCTGCATAGGCAGGAGCTAAAACATTATTTTTGATGAAATTGTTCCACTGAGCTCTCGGTCCTTGAACTCCATCGTCTTTCCAAAGATTTCTTCTAGAATTATCCAGTATAAATTGGCCGTTAAGGTGAACTGGAAGGCCTGTCTCAACCGGCAATGGTAGGAAGCAAAACGCTCGATGAATTTTGTTCTTTTGACTTGGATTTTGTAAGCTGTCGGAACGTCTTCGTCGTGGCGAGAGACTTTCATTTGTGGTCACACAGGCTGCCACAGCTGCTTGAGGAAGAAGACCATTCTTGCTTCCTTCGGGAATTAATTTCTTTTCACCATGCAGACGAGAACCAAGGCATCGATGAATGAGCCAATTATCTTGTCTTCCTAATGTGTCTTGAATGGTTTTGGTGTAGGTAATTCCAAACCATGGAATACAGCTGGTACTCAACTCTAAGCTCCGCTTGATTTCTACGTCGAGAGCTTGGATCTTTGGAATGTCAGTGTTTGGAATTGTTGCAGAAGCCTCGTACCGCCGAACCAACTTATTGTTTTCAATCCTTGAAATGCTCACTCTGGTGACATTTCGAAGGAATAATAACGTTTCTCGGATTTCGCTTTCAAAAATGGTAAGCAGTTGGTCAATTTCGGAGTTGCTAAAAGCCTTGGAGGAAATTTCTGACTGTTTAGCGGACAAATCGTTTCTAATTGGCAGGCGGAACATCGTAGATTCTTTCAAATGAAAGAACTCCTCTAAATAACAGGGTCTCACGTCAGCAAAGTGTTCCCAAAATTCGTCATCAAGGGGGTCAAATCGACGTCCGGGAAACTCCAGTGTTGCATCAGGCGCATATCGGGCGTGTGGATCGAGAACGCACAATGTTTCGGCGTTTGTGATGAAGCTTGGGCAATCGGTCACGTGGTATACTGCATTAAAACCGATACCATACTTTCCTGTCTTCTCAGGGCTGCCAGTCTTGCTTCCTATACCAAGCTTTTGTATCCCCTCAAAGTCTTTTTCTGTGAAGGGACAGTCATTGTAAATACAAAGTGCTGGTCCCTGGAGGTCTTTCCATTGTTCCGACAAAACACGAGTAGTACCATGTTGACGCGGATCATGTATAAAATGAACTTCTGTGGCCCCTGCATCTTCTGCATTTTGAATAATCTCTTTAAGTATTCCAACATCACACGGATAAGCTTCCAGTACTCTTTTTAGTCGATCTGTTAGGCGTTCACTCTGACCAAAGGGCTTTCCTATACGATGAGAATACTTGTCCAGCTTTTGTTCTCGCATAGTTTGAGCTCCTAACCTGTGGGCTAACATTGCGGAAATATCACTGTGAATACATTTCGTTTGCCCACAGGAGTCCAGCCAAGGTGTGTCGTTGATTGTTAGTTCTCCTACAGGCGTGAGCACCAAATCCACATCTGGTAAGGGGAGCTGACCGCAATAAGAACTCAGAGCATCTTCATCCATCGAGGCAATATCTTCCAAGAACGATTTTACAGTCCTAAACTCTTGAATCGTGAGAGGTTCGCCATCTTTTCTCTCAGCAAGAACAAATAATGCATCGACCATGTCCTCACCGGAAAACGATTCTCTGACTCCAAGTGCTCTAAAGAGATCTTTGAATTTTATGGTGTAGTCATCGGGAAGGCAATAAAGAAAAGGATCCCCATGACTTTTCCATGAAAAGGCAACTTGATCAGAAGTTACAAACTTGCCTTCCACAAATATCCATGGCTTTCCACGGAGAAGGTTTTGAATAACTTGCTTGTCTGAGGTGTTTAATCTCTCTTGTAGGAACTGGTAAACGGCAGTGGAAACCCTCCTGGCACATTCTCTGCTGGCCGCATCATGCGCAACGAGACCTTGTACAGCGGAGTGGAGTTGCAGAAGGACATCATTGACAGTCAGACGCTGATCACCAAGCCTTAACAGCTTAGAGACATCTTTGCTCACACGGTCACATCCGGTCTCTGAAGATTCGTCTAAGATTGGGAGTACCGCTCCTATTAAATATGTGGAGTCATCACGTCGTAGCTCTCTGGCTGAAAACAATTTTTTCGCACTTCCCTCTGATCCCTTCCACTGCAGGTGATACCCTGTTGGTCTATCCATAGCAGGAAGAAAACAAATTTCTGACAATTGTTTCCTTTGTTGAGTTCCTGGTGGAGATAGCTTGCTTGAGCTGTCATTCAAATATTTGATTAAGTTCCTCGACATCGGCAGAGCTTTTTCATAATTAACAGTGGCTAACGTTGCAATGAACGTGGCTCTCTCGCAGATTCTTTCCCACGGCAATAAGGCCTCTACCATCCCAAGGTTTCTCAAGGCAACGAGTCGTTCTGCTCTTAGGAAACCTGAGCCAGTTGGGAAGATATGCTCCTCTTCAAGAAATAAGCTGCTAGCAGCTCCAGTAGGGTCAATCAGTTCACCGGGCCGAGACCTATGGTAACCATCTGGTGATGTTGGGATACATCGATATCCTCGCAAGATTTTCTCGTACTTGTACGATCCTCTAAGGTATTCATCCATAACATGACATGTTATTGGATCCTTCAGACTGTTCGGCAACCTGTCAATTGCCGGAAAAAAGATGTCGCAAACAAATTTGTCCATGGTAACAGTTTGTGCAGCAATTTCTTGTGTAGCACTTCTTTCAAAGCCGTTCGTAGCAAATTTTGGCAGTTGAATTACGTTGAAGCCGCATGTGCGCATTATTGGAGAACTCTCCGGTAACCGTGAGACATTCTCTTCTAAAAAGACGCAATCTTTGAACGATACCCATTGTGACTGACTTCTCAAAAGAGTTCCTGTACTATTTACTATATTCTGATAAATAGTACAGGCAAAATTTACCCAAGTCTTGGAGGGAGCTTTTTCTGGGTCCGGCCAAAGGATGTCAAATGGAAATTCCACCATCTTTCCCTGTCTCTGTAGACTAACAATTTCTACCAGGAGTTGAACGTAAGCCTTTGAAGCGGCGTCTTCAAGGAGACTTTGGTTCCAAAGTACTTCAATCGGTTTTCTTGACGGTGGACTCTCTTTCGTATCTTCCCATAAACTACGGCGATTTGTCGTCACAGCAAAGTAGCCGTTTACGTGAACTGGAAAACCTGTTTCTACTCCCAGAGGTAGACCAAGGAATACTTCTCCCACTGTTTTCTTAGGGCTCCATCGCTTAGCTTCGTCGTTGTCTGATAGTAGGGCAGCGACTTCAGCTTTAGGCAACAAGCCATTTAGTTTTCCATCTTCTGTGTTGGCCATCTCGAGCGATTTTCTTTCACCGTAACATGACGTGATCAACCAAACTTCAGTGTTTCGTTGGTTTCTTGAGGACTGTAATGAACTATTTGGGAAGGCTTGAAATTTCATAAACACTACTCTAGAGGAGTCGACAAGGTGTTGGTGTTGGTGCCGTTCAAAGACCCAGCTGCCATTAAGATCGCTTTCGCGGATTCCTTGGTTATTGTTTTTCTCTGACGTCAGCCTGTCTGCTGGGATGCCTGTTGACGGCAACGTCAACAATATGTCCTTTTCCACCTCAAACACTGCATTGGGTAAGGATGGGTTCTGATCGTACGCTATTTGAAAGAAACTTATCTTGCAAACACTCTGTAGAAAGAGCAACATCTTTGATGCGTTTTCCTGAAATGCTGAAATCAATTGGGTGAACTGCTCCTCGTTATAGAACTTGTTGCAAATCTCGCTGTCACTGGCCTGTCTCATGGTTCTTAAAGGAAACCTGAATAGGGTTCCGTCATAAAAAAATGACCGATCATTCTTATCAATTGTGCATCCAAAGACTCCTTGATAAGGCTTAAACTGATCAGAGAACGCACTCAGTGCCACTGCATTGTTCCTAAGATTCAAACGAATGCCGGGACGAGATTTGTCCTTGATGAGATCTCCTAAATGAGTTGTTTCTGGGTCAAAAAAGGCAATGAACTCACGGCTGATGAAACTAGGAAGGTCAGTTATATTGTAAGCAGTACAAAATCCAATTCCGAAACGACCTAGCTTGTCTTTATTCCCTATCTTGGTAGCTCCTGCCAGTTTGTTTATATTCTCGAAGTCTTTATCTGTAAAGAGGGCGTCGTTGTAAATCCACAGGGCTGGCCCTTGCATCTCGGCCATACCAGGTGCCAGTAGCTTCTCTGCACTGCTGTACCTCCAGTCAAGAAGGAACTTGACCTCTGTTGCTCCTGCATCGTCTGCGTTCTGAATCAACTCTTTGAAAGTCGCCATCTCGTCGTTGTGATCCTTAAGGATGTTTCTTAATCTTGTTGTTACTGGTTCATACGGTCCACTCTGCTGAAATCCAAGGGGCTCCGTTACTGCCAATTTCCTACTTAACGGGGGTGTTCCAAGAAGCCGAGCAGTTTCAGTTGAAATGGTTTTGTGCACTATGAAGGCAACTTCGGAAATACTGGTATCACTCTTTCCTAGTCTCAACCACTCTGCATCGCAATAGCTCACATCAGTGGATGGCTGAAGAATGAGTCTGTCTTCCTCAGCTTGGATGGGTACTAAAACTCTCTTGCGGATGTCAGAGGAAAGGCGAGATCCGTCCTTGGTCAAAAAGTCTAGGATGTCACGAGACAGACGGAGATCACGTTTCACTTCCTCTAAGGGACGCTTTTTCTCCAAGTGCCAATCTCGAATCATGTGCAGGACCTCTAGGGCTGATGTGGCATTGAAAGTGTCTAACACACCACAACGTTTGAAAAAGGAAGAGTAGCCTTGGAAATCTTCAGATAAGACAAATATGTAGGGTCTTAAATCCAAGGCACACTCGCTTCTCATAGCAACACAGGTAGGTTTAGCAAACCCTGAACCATGCCATATCCATGGCAGAAATGAATGCTCTTTGAGAACTAATACTGCTTCGGCTGTCACAATTTCGCTGGACAGATGATTGTAGATATCCTTCAGCATTCCCTGGAACTTCAGTAACTCAATTTCAGATGTTTTGTGTACTTGTTGCTGCCAAGTAGTTATGGCACCTTTCAGTTGCTCTAGAACATAGGAAATTGGAGGAGGAAAAGACCATCCAAAAGCCTTTTTAAGCTTGTCGTCCAGACTTCCGCGAAGAATCGGCATAGATGAACCAATGATATTTACCATGTCCGCATCTCTCATATCTTTAGGAGGGTAGAGTCTTCTCGCTACGCCAAACCAGGCCATGCATTGTGGGTATTTACTTAGGGGTTCTTTGGACGCGGGTAGCCAGGGTAAGCTTGACAGAACGCTGCCCAAAGGTACTTTCTTTGCGGACCCAGAGCTTTCTTCCAACAAGACCTCGTTCTCAACCAGGTACGCATTATCATTCAGGAACTGAAGCAATGCCTCGGCTCTTTTGAGAGCAGACTGTTCAGGAGCTGCCGTGATTTGCTTTGCGATCAAAAGAATATCTTTGGCTTCTAAGGAACGACTTCGCCGCAGGCCCAAGAACACTCGAAGCAAGCTTAGTGCATGAGCTTTGGCAAACTCTGAAGCAGGAAATACGTCGGGTTCGCCTTGAAATAGTTTCTGAATGATTTCATCTTCCGGGTCGTATAACTCAGAAGGTGCTTTGAGGGACCCGTTCGCAATCGGAACAAACCGCACATTCTTGAGATGATCCGGGAAAGTTTTGTTGTCGCTCGATAGAGCGGGAAGTCTCTGTATCACCCAAAACATCAGGTTAGAGACTTCCTCTCGAGTGTAGAATCCTCCACTTTCTATGTAAGGAAATATCTTGTCAATCAAAAAGTCGGAAGTGCTTAGAATTCGAACGGGAAGTCGCCGCAGTAGCTGGTACGAGTCATCATCAGTGGCAGAAAGTATCTCATGTGAGCAGTGAATCTTTGTACTCGATGGTAGATGTAACCGAGGCGGGGCAACATCAAGTTTTGTTCCTGATAAGGGTCCTACTGGCTGAACTGCTGTGAAGGTCGTCCCATCCATTGCCTGAAAGATTGGCAACGTCATTAAGGCTACCACTTCATCATCAGTAGGATTTCTTAGACTGGACAAGAATGCTCTGATGGCCACTTTTTCTTCAATAGTACAGCTGGCGAGATTGTCATTCCCTGGTTCATTCATGACCGTTGCTAGAACTTTTAGTACACCTGAGGAAGTTGGCGGCTCGATGTAGTGTTTTAAGGCAGCGTGGTCACAGAATGGGGGGAGGTGAGGAAGAACGATGCAACCTGCCTTTTGAAGTGCACTCACCACGTTCCGCGGTAAAGATGCGAAATAGGATGAACTCTGAATCAGGCAGTGGTCCTTTTTCAGTCTGATAAGATATCGTTTCTCGGACCTTCCGTCCACTAAGGGGATGAGAGGAATTCCTTCGAAAGGAGTGAGATCTTTGGGAAATTCTGTTTTGAGCCAAGACCATAGACCACGTAGCCATAAATCATCAGGTAAGGATTCATCTTTAGGATCCCAAGACACAACTGTGGAACTGATCCCCCAAGCTTTAGGTATGCTTTCGCGAACCAGCTTTGGCACGAGAGAGGGTGATAGGTTTACTAGCTGTGTGGGCCCCAAGCGCTTACTTTCCATTTCCCCTGCCAGAGAACGTAATATGTCAAGTACACCTTTTTCGATGTTTTCATCCAAGAATCTCCCATTGCTCCCGGGAATGAGACTTCGTGGGTGGTTTCGAGACCCAATGAGTACACAGTTATCTGGATTATAATCATGAACGTCAGTTCGAAAATCTCTAAAGGTGTCATTAGCAATAGGCAATAGGGAAAGACCAGCCAAGTCCGTGAAGTTACGATCCATCAGAATGAATTCTAAGAGACACAATTTCTCATTTCTGGTAAGGTGCTCTAAAGACATTTTTCCAAGTCTTTCTGACACCTTACGATCTTCGCTGCCTACTCCCTTGAGTCCGTGGATGCAAGAGGTTTCAATGGAAGGGCTTCGAGGGGACTCTTTGGTATTCTCTCTGTTCTGGAGCGCGGAACGATCCCCCCTTAGCACGGCACGTACATATGAGGGCGTAATGTCTTTAGGCCTCCTCACTTGATGTTCTGCATATTCTTCGACGGCCTTTATTGCCTGCCGCGGAAGGAATATTACTGGCTCGTTCGCCTGAAGAAGTATGTCCACTACAACCTCACGAACCTCGTCACGAACCTTCTTCGGAGAAAATTCCATACGGTCCAAAATTCCCTCTTCTAAAGAAATCCATCTTCCGCCAAGAGATGGGGTCCAAAAGACCGCTTGATCAGCCAGAGCTGCGAAGAAAGGCTTTAATAGAGCTTTCCACTGGCCTTGAACAGAATCAATATCTGGCCAAACGTTGTCAACTATAGGAAGAAAATCTTGACCAGGGGTCTGCGATCGAGTGAGTGCAACGACCAGGCTAGCATAAGCTTTACTCAAGACCTCGCGGGTGAGACAGATGTTCCATTCTGCTGCTTCATCGCTTTGGCTTTCCGTACCGGGCCACTTCAGATTTCTACGATTATCCGTAAGACCAAAGGCACCATGGACATGAACAGGAAGACCTGACTTGCATTCGGAGTCGGCAGGTAAGGGAAGATAACAAAAGACGCGACCATTTACCTTATTGGTATTCCCATCAGGTGTATCCAGTGATGCTGCAACTCCGGCCCATGGAACAATGCCAAGAGATGAAGAAAGCTCAGCCATATGCATGCTTTCATGTCCAACCCTATTTAAGACCATGAACTTGAATTGTTGTTGAGAATTTTCGGGCCGGTTAATCTCTATTACCGTCTCGTAACTCATTTCAAAGGGTCTGGATAGAAAACCAGAGGCCTCTTCGACGAATTTGCACTTCAACTCCTTAACTGTTTCTCGAAACTCCTCCTTCACTTGGACAGAAAAAATCATCTTTTCTTTCCCAGTCCAGCTGGTTTCGTAGATACTTACAATTTCTACATTCTTTAGAAAAAGCAAAATTACAGGAGCTTCTTCTATGAACGATTCAAAAAGATTATTGATTTTTCCTGCTGTGTAGGGCTTGATCGAAATCTTAGATGGCCATTTTCTCAAAGGGAGACGAAATAGAGTCCCTTCAAAAAATCCAGAGGAGATTTTGCAACTCAGGACGTCTTCGTAAGGCGAAAACTGATCTCGGTACTGATATGTTAGGGGCTCTCGAATATCGAACCTCCTACCAGTTTCTCCAGCCCCAAAATATGTCTCTTGAGGATCGAGAAAAGCAACGTGATGGCCACTGACAACACTTGGTAAATCTAAGGAGAACAAATATTGCAATTTAGTATTTGCAAGCAAAGCACGTTGGTCCTACACTAGGAAATGCAATATGCTTTACAGAGAAAAAGCTGAAACCATTTTTAACTCATCAAGGGTAAGGGATACAATAGCGCTGTCAGGTTATAGGAGCAGGTTAATCGAGGATTACTTTTCACCGTTATCGTCATAAGTTTAAATTCAGAATGAAATCCTGGTTTCTTGATTGGTAACAGTATAGGAAATTTAAATGGTGGCAAGTTTTAGTGTCGTATTTAAATGTTTTTCTTCTCTGAGCAAGACTCTCTGACACTTAGGTTTTGTTTTGTTAAGTTTAGGACCCTTGTTATCTCTTTGCCAGCCATACCTGTCACGTGATAAACTGAGTTGAACCCAACCCCAAAGCGACCTGCTGCCACTGGGTCTTTTTTCTTGGATCCCTGCATTATGCTCTCAATTCCAGTCCAGTCTTTTTGTTTAAAGAGGGCATTGTTGTAAACGTATAGAGCTGGGCCTTGGAATTTGGACAAACCCACATTGATAAGGGTAGATGTCCCAAATGCATTGTCACGTGAATCAAACAAAAGTTTCACTTCAGTTGCGCCTGCGTCGTCAGCATTTTGAATCAGTTCCTAGAAGACAAATTCAGAGTATTAACGGAGCAAGTAGACTTCCTCACCTTGAAGACTCTGCTCTAGCCTACTTTAATAAATCATTATTTATCGACATTAAAGAGGCATATAGAGGAAACTAATTTGTAATCTGCCTTCGAGTAACATCGCTCAGCTCGTGCGTAAGACTTACACATATCCACTGGAAAATTCTTTGTAATCGTTACTCAGAGACAAAAAAATGAATGTCTTACGTTCGTTTTAGTCTATTGATAGCCATGTCTATGTTGGTAGAGTATAGCGTCTGAGGTGTGTCCTTTTTAAGAATTGTTTTATTACGTTGTGATCGTTCTTTTTTGTAGGTAACTGAAGGCTTAAATGTACTTCACTTATAGACTTTACTTCATATCAATGGCATACGATAACACATTGTCACTTATAATGAGGCCACATTTCCACAAAAGTTTGACATCTTTTACCGAACGAGCATTCAAATATTCTTGATTGTTCGCAATGTAACTATCCTTACCACTTAATTATTTCGAACGAACATCGATTTTAATGACTGCGTGCATATTTGCCACCGGTATCAACGGTAACTAATTACCATATCGATACATATCTTGAAGTTGTTCGTTGATAAAATGAAATTATTTTTTATCTTTCAAAAGTACTTACTTTTAGTATCTGTCCACCATCTGGATATCCTTCAAGGACTCGTTTAAGGACGACGGTGAGAGAAGGTCTTCTTTGACCGTAAGATTGCCCTGTAAACAACAACATAATGCTTGTCGTTCATTGCACTTTTTCAACATGGCGGAGGAATACTTGAACGTGTTGTCGTATAACGGATACAAATCATAACAGATCACTGATTTGTTGACTTCTACCTTTTGGACCGCTAAGAAAACAGATATTAAAGGCCTTTTAACGAAGCGAAAGTAGTTCGAGATAGAGCCTTAAACCAATTGCGGTCAAAATCGATCGAGTGAAGAAAATTTCCCTGATTCTAAACTTAAAATGCTAATAACATTTGGTGAAAACAGAAGGACATGCAAAGCTTACATGGAGACTATTTTTCATATGTGCGGAAGATTTAGTTACAAGAAATTATGAAATTCATTACACTTTTTGTCGACGGAATCTAGACTCACAAATGAGGTATGGATCCATCTACTGGTTCCGAACATGCGAAACGCCTGCAATGTTTTGTCATGGTAAACAATTCACTTACTTCGAGTTCTACGTGACTGCGACATCCCTCGGTAAACTAACCTACGATTATTGTTTGTTTCTCAGCCGTGCGAGCAAATGTTCTGAAGTGGCATGTTCCAGATAACGGAGCAGTGTTCGCTTCACCAATCATGGTGAACTTTGGATAAATATTTGTGGTGTTTAGAGCTTGGTTTGAAATGCCAGTCGTTCGTTAACCCCTATTTTTGATTGGTTGTTTACCTTCCGTGTCATAAATAATGAATATCTGACAACAGAGAATTTTAATTCAAACAGTTTAACCGCGTTCTGCCAATATTCATCAATTTGGATCTTGGAATTTTTGCTTTTCCCCTAAGATTGACAATGCTGAGCAAAATTAAGCGGGTCTACTTCAAATTTTCCTTTAAACTTTAAAGCACTGTTACGTATTAAACGCCATAACGAGTATTTTCCTTGAACAATAGAATGAAAGCCTAAATGAAGACTTTTTTTTAATAATTTACTCAACCTTCTATGAAAAACTAAGACTTCATTGTTTTGTAAACCAGAAGAATTAATTTTACTATCAAAAATATATTTTTGGAATTCAATGTTGATCATTGCAGCTCTGAAAATAGCCAAAGGCGATTTCAACCCAATTAAAAGTGAGTAACATAGTACGATAAATTCTAGAAGGACCCAGATTTTGCATCAGTAACCTTAGATTAAAAGGTGCCACAGAATACACTGAAATTGCATGTTAAAAGCAGTAGCATGAAGATTGTGAGATATTTTAAAGCAAGTTAGTGCTTTAAAGGCACGACTTGATCTTTCGTAGAAAAGTTTCGGAAAAGCATTTTAGTCCATGGTTAACTCTAATTTGATGAGGGCTTTAATTCACGATCGCGCACCTAATGAAAGTGTCAATTGAAAATGTAAATTAACTTTCAATAGTTACAGTTTGAATCACACTAATTTTTTCGTTGATTGACCGCAACTCGCAGAATATTCAAGATTTCGAGAATGAACGAGATCGCTTTTGGGATAATTACAGGTTTGATTCGAGAGAAGATCGAAAGTTCTCAAGAAAATTAAGTGCATCAGATCACTGAACGCAGAATAATAGTAATAATAATAACAACAACAATAGGAATATCATTCTTGCCGAAAGCATGCAGAATTAAAATTTTGAAATTACCTATGACATTTGAGTCTCCGTCCATCACTCTAACGGGCCTCTAACATGAAGTCTTCTCATCCACTGATTCAGTGAACTCGTTACAAAGGTTGATCTAAATGGAAAGATGACAGCACTACGTTAGCCTGTTGGGAATAACTAACATCTGTACTTTTTGTTGAGTGTTAACTCTTGAGATCAGACGGCCGCATCTGAAATGTTTTCTCCTCGAGAAAAACCCTAAAACTCTGCAAGAGTTTGTTTTGGTTTGCTTGTCGATTTGAATTTATCGTAGTGCATACGACACGCTAGCTATAGGGACTGACTCGTTTCCTTAAAGCAATCGACTGTGAAAATGTCGAGTAAACAGCAGATTTTTATCTTTGTACAACTTGCAAATCATAATGTACCACAACTAAATAACGACTTGTGTACTTATTTTCTTTCCTTATTGAACTCTTTGATATCTTCCGCCATGATTTTGTTCACTTAATGATTCATCTCAAGCGAATTAAAAATTGTGCTATGTGTGGCGGTACACAATGACTTTCAGACATCGATGAAAACAGTT
Organism: Pocillopora verrucosa; assembly: GCF_036669915.1. Lineage (NCBI taxonomy): Eukaryota > Metazoa > Cnidaria > Anthozoa > Scleractinia > Pocilloporidae > Pocillopora > Pocillopora verrucosa. Next base: position 24,629,264 of record NC_089318.1, on the reverse strand, counting down.
CTTCATACCTTCGAAATAAAATGCATTTTGTAAAAGTCTGCCTACAGTAAGGCGTTACTTTTGCTTCGAGTAGAAAATTGTCCACCAACTCAAGAAACTCTGGATTTTGTAATTTTGTCTTCCTTGATAACAAGCTTATTTCTTGGCTGAACTTTAACAAAACCTTCAGTGCTGACAAATAACCGTTTATTTATATGTCGATTTGTCAGTGAACGAGTTACAATAAGCGCTCTCAATGGTGGGTCCTTTTGTGAACTCACCCAGATCTGAACAAAGCGAAGAACAAAGCCAGACTTAAGCTCGCCATAAGCTTCTCTCATACTTTGCATATTTTCTAGTTTACGCAGAGTAAGAAAAAAACACTGTCTCAAAGCGGTTCAGAGTTACAAATAAAATTTTACGATAAAAAGTATTAGGCTGAGTATTATATATTTAAAAGGTATAACTATCGAAAAAGTGATCTCCATCTGAATATTTTATACTTGAATTCCCATTTGAGTTTCAAAGTTTCTGTTTTTGTGAGTTTATTCCAAAACATTCCGCAAGTTCACTGCTGTGCCACGTTTTAGGGTGTGTGAATCTTGCGTAATTCCTCTGTTCAAACAAAAAAACGTCACAAATTCCTTTCATTTATTTCCCATAAGTTAATCGGATTATGACTGGGGCGCCTGGTAAGAGTTAAAGTTGTGAGCAGAAGGAGCAGTTGACATGATATGCCATCCTTCTAATTAACGGTGACAAACGTCGGCCAAATTTCTATTTAAGTAGCACTCAGTCAGAGTCCTCTTTCATGTCGAATCATGACTTTTTCTCTATTGCCTATCATTTGGTGTTCAGGCTCTGTCTGAATTCGTGCATAACTAAACTTGAGTAGCTTTGTTTGCAGTTGATCAGGTACACCATCCAGTAATATGCAAAAGCTGAGATCTTTACCTTGTCAGTACTGTCACAAAGGGCCCCTGTGAGAAAATATTACCTTCCCACCTGTGTCACGAGCGAAGTTTGATTCAACTCGGAGTTCTTAACACTCAATTCTAATATCTATTTACAGTTATTTAATGTTAAAAATCAATAACGAATCGACGACATTGTCTTATTTCTGAAAAGTGAAAAATATACACAAAAAGATAAATTCCATCTACTTTTGTCAGAATAAAATGCTCCCTGTTTAGAATTACCAACCATTTTTTTGTATTGTTATACAAGGCGATTTCGAAAAAGTTCTGTGTACTCTGAAAAATAGAAAAGATGCCGCTTGCCGCGCAAACACATAAAGCTAAATTATGCGCTGAATCCTGTTACTGCTTACCTGCTTGCGAGCTACAATTTTCTTTTCTCTTCCCCTGAATATGAACTTAACAAGCCTCGAATCTTGATTTCTCCTCTGACAGCAGAGATAGGAATTATTTAAAAAGAGCGAAACGGTGAGCTCATAACTCAGTCATTTCGTTAATTTCAGCGTGTGAAAAAAGTTTTTTTGAATTTACAGCCTTTATTGTAAATGTTTATATTGTGCCTATGCTTTGTGTTTGCCGTCTTCCTAGGCTTGTGTATTCCCTTGGTAATTCACTTAACGGTACTTTTGTCGAAAAAATTGAATTTTAAAAAGACCAGGAGGTCAGGGAGACCGGTAAAATGCAAATCAAACTGATCTGGAGGCGGTTGATGCCCATTAATATCACGAACTGAATTATTTCGAAGAGTCAGAAGCTTCTCGTACACTTGGATATTTAACACTTCCTTTTTTTTCAGCAAAGAATTTAGTGAGATCGACACACGACGAGGTTTTAAAAACAGGGCGCTTTTCTATCGTGTGTCGTTGCGTCAAAACCCGAGAAATCCCAGCAGCCAATCAGAGCAAAACTAAGCATCACGTGGACCGATGGAAACCCGGAGCAAATTCATGTTAACTACCCGAGCGCGGGAAAACGCGGCACCATGTCGCCACTGGCCTTTTTCTTTTTTATCTTATTGGTTGAGAAGGTGGTGCGAATGATTTCAGACAAATCACAGCGCGATGTTAAGCTTCCTCGAAAGAAAATCCAATTTAAATCAAATTCACCATTCTTTCGTCAACAGTCGCCCTCGGAAAGCTGAAAAAGTGTCATTCGTTTCAACTGGACCCTTTGGGGAACGATTCCCGAAGGAGTCTCGACAGGACATTTAGTGTTGTGACGAATAATGAAGAGAAAGCCTGTCGTTATTAAAATACAAGAAAATGAAATGAAAGCGCTTGCGCGCGGGTTTTTAGAAAGCATTGTGGTTACGCGCAGTGTCACGCCTCTCTAGGGGGACACGCGCGCGTAACGAGTTCCTCCCTGAAGCTCGCGAACCCGGAGAAAATGTCATCAAATTATTTGAATCGATCTTACAGTATGAGATGTCATGACAGGTGACAGCATATACTTCCGTTCCTGTCAATATATGCTTATCTTCCTATCGACAATTTTCGGGAAATTGGGGAAACTTTTATCTCAGTATTTGCTCAGATCTATGTGACACCCGTTGGCTTCTTAATTTTGAGATGAACAGGTGGAGATGTTTCCAGAATATAGAGTTGGGTGTCCATTAACTGGTTCCAGAGTTTCATAACTTGGCTGGGTCAGATAAAGCTAAAAGTTTATTATCTATGGCAGAAGATATTACTTTGGAAAAAACATACATTTTGAAAATCAAAAAATTGCGAAATTCCAAGTTATTTCCCTGCAGTTATTCAAACATTTTTTAATGGATTTCTAACCAGGAGACCTCCTAAGTACAGATTAAAATGCTACTCTGGTTTGAAACAAAAACTTCCAACGTCTCACAACAGACCTAATGACGACGTACAGGGAAAAGAAATGAATATTTAATGTGAAAAACAAATCTAGTTTTCCTTTAGAAAGCCTTTTACTTGCAGCTAAGTTGGTACATTTGTTTACGAAGTTTGCGGTTTGGAATATGTATGTGAACAATGAGTAACGACTCGAGCAGGAGTTTCTTCGTGCGTGAATTTTCTTTGTTTTGAAAGCTTAGAACACTGAGTGTTGAAAGAGGCACATCTCCGACTTGAAATCACCCACAAATCAATTACTGTGCTGATTAAGGGATCAACTGTTAGGCCGAAGACACGAAAAATGATCTTTGTTCATTTTTGTTACATACTTGTGACTAGAACGAACATTTTCTTGTATTGCATATATCACGTTTTTCATATCAGATCGGGTGCACCTACTATTTCGTAATAAACAGGAACACTTACCGCGCACGATCGGTCACGAAAGGCACGATTCTTATCGGCAGTGATCGGCAGGTGGTTCAGTGGAGCAAGCCACTAACACCCAACTACACTAAATCGATTTTATTTTGACCAATGGTTTTGCATTTTGCCATCTTTCTTTATTTAGACGCAGTCATGTATTTCATATCTACGTTTTATTTTGCTTTTGTATTTAGCTGCATATACCTCGACCGCCAGTTGTTTCTATAAATACCTTCTCGAAGTTAGAAATAGCAGAGCGCGCGTAATTTCATTCGTTGCCTAATAGCGCCCCGTCCAATCCGATTCACGTGTGGCCAATTTTCTCGCCCTTTTGCCGCATCTCTACGTAAATTATTCGCTCTAATTCCGAGTAGGGTTTTTTCTTTACAGCTTTGTTCAACGGAGAATGTCTAGTCTGCTGTAATTTTGCACTTTTGCTGTAATTTGTTCGCGTGAATAAGGTTTTTTTGCTCATCAGTACCTTAAATCGGCACCAGTAACCAATCGAATATTGCAGATAGATTGTGTTTTGAATTAATTATTTATTTTTTCATCCATGTTTCGGTTTAAAGAATGATTTTGACGCGTTTATTTGGGCAGGAAATCAATTAACCAGACTCCCCACGCCAACCCATATATCATGTTACGAATTAAACTTCTCTGGAATTTTCGACGAAAATACGCTTAGCGAGTGACTAATATAAACATATCTGCACGAATTATCTAGACACATAAACGCCAATTATTGTCTATTCGTACAAGTTTATCTCAGTTCGACGAGAAATAGAAAATTTCGGAAAATGAAGTTCAGCTAATAAATTCAAACAACTCTTGAATTCCCGATTTCTTCCTTTTTAGGGAATTGTCGTCAGACGTAACGAATTATGCATGCAGTGTCGTAAATTGCTCAGGAATTGCGTTGTTTGTTTCTATTTAAAGAGAAAGCTTTCCGAGGCGTCAAGTTTTTGTAATTGAATAAAGACATTTTAAGCAAGGATTCGTGACAGAAATGTTTCAATAATAAGCGAAGGCAAGTTCACGTTCGATCTTCGTTTTCAATTTGAGTTCTGTCATCATTCTTCCCGTTAACCTTCACCTTGTCGAGTTTATATTAAAAAACGATTCCTCGCTGTTGATTGGATGAAAATTACTTATGCAATATGAGGTCATGGTCTTTTGCGGTGTCGCAAACAAAAACAAAAGAAGCCAGCGCCTCTGCAGTTGAACGTATCACGTACAGAATTTAGCGTATGCGCTTTGTTAATATAAGAATCAACACCGGGACCGGTTGTGTCTAAGCCATGGACTCGCCATCAAAAGACATTTTTAATGTATTGGATGAATTCATAGCCGCTGTCGAGGAAACTAAACAAGTGTTACAAAGTCCGAGTGTTCCCGGGAAAACAGATGCCTGCTGTCTGTGTGAATGTGCGCGACCTCGGAGAAAGAAAGTTTTCGTCCACGATCGTTGCGATTGCGAACTGCTTCAGTCTCATTTAATGGCACCGACGGGTGAATTACACAGATATGGCGATAAATACGATCAAACAATGTTTTTTAACCAGCATTCTTCTCGAGAAAAAGAAGCCGAAGGATTAGTGACTGAAATGAATTCACTTCTGAACCAGATATCTAGCGCCGCGAATTCTTTGAAAAAAATCTACCATCGACGATCTTCACCAGTGATCGAGGACATATGACATTTTTCTACCTCGGAAATGGTCTATGACCGCTGAGTTTTGCCGTAAAAATGCAGTATGCCATGGAGAAGACGATCGTGCATATAATAATGTTATCGACGCTATCACTTTCGCATAATATAAATGAAATCTGTTCCTGGTTTCGTCAGTCCAGATACATGCAAACGCTCAAATATCCACTCAGCTGAATTCACTGAAGTCTTGGAAATCAAGTGAACGATTTATATTCTACGCTCTCGTTTGGAGCTGTGATGAATACACTTGGAAAGAAACTGAAAATAATGCGTGATTTTAGGCGCCGCTGTGCTTTCGATTTCTTCCTCGCGTGTTGTATTTCACTCGCGAGTAGCTCTTTTTTTTTTTTTTTAAAGGGTTTTGCGCTTGAAATACACAACGAAGTACCGGTTATTTGGTACCTTTTACCACCTGTAGGAAGCATTTTGTAGCAACTTCATGACACAGTGGTAAAGTGGGGTGAAATTTTCAATTAATGCTCATAAATTTTGTAGCACCTGTACGGTCTACAGCTGACCGGACGCTCTATCGCGCGAGGAAACAAGACAATACGATCATTTTTTTCCCATTTCAAACACGATAACGAGTAAGTTACGAAAGTAATATTAGAGAACTAATAAGGATTGTAAAAATTTGGGCTGGTTTTAGAAAAGAAATAGAATTAAAGAATCGGAAAATTTCTTTAGGCGTGTGTTTAACAATACAGATTACACTTATTTCTGAAAGGGGAATTTTGCGACAAATAATTTCGGCAAAAAAGTTCTTAAATTAAGTAGGGTCTTTAGACCACATACGTAAATCGGAGAACGAAGAGGAAAATTAAATTTTTCCATCAAGGACTAGGGAATTGCTCATGAATAAATAAAATCAGATTAGGAGAAGGAAAATTATCGTGTACATATGTACAGGTTAAAAGTAAACAGTTGTACATGAAATGTTAAAGTTACATTGTAAGTAAAGAAATGTAGTTGTAAAATTATGAGAGAATAAAGACTGATTGGGTGTGAAGTAGTCTGTCAGAGTGGTTAAATGGCTTGTAGAGACGAGCTCTGTACATGAAAACATGACTTCAAAGTGTGACTATGGAATATGTAACTCTGTCATGATCTCAATCGACTGAACGAACTCTTTTCCATACCGTTCTCAGTTTCTAGTTCTCAACCAACCGAGCAAACTTTATTCTATGTTGATTGCGAAAGGACGAGAAAAAAGTGCAGCCATGGTTATAACAATAAAGATGAGCCATGAGTGGTATGTTTGGAAAGCCCGTAGGTAATTCACCATTTGTTACATAACCTCTTAATTGTAAGGGACTAAGTGTTAAGTCTTTGAATTTCAGGCAGCAGGACAGTGTCATGGAATTGTTTGGAATCTGGAATCCCAAATTTTAATTTTTTTTATTCCGATATCTTCCTGTCTGGGAACTCCTTCCACCCAAATTGAAACAAAATTCTTCTAAGGACTGTCAGAACTGTTTTTTTTTTTCACGTTAAATTGCACGTGAGTGAACAGAAGAATGTCTAGGATGCGTGCGGAGCATTTCAAATGACTGATACAAAAGATCTCTGGTTGATCTTAACTAGAATTTTCTTCGTGTAGAGGGAAAAATCGAAAAACATTATTCCAGCTGATTATTGAAAATAAATCAAGTGTAAGGTCTTGTTACTTTATTACTTGTCACGAGGAGACACCTGCCTTTCATTCCACGCAAATTCACGCGCCTTAAGCTCCCACGCGCGCTCTAAAGCGGCTTCCAGGAAACTTCTACTTGTCACCCACTTCAAAGGCAAGTGGTTTTTTAGCCACTTTAGTGAAAGTGTCATTATCTGCAGATAAACTAAAAGGAATTGTAGAACGTTTGACTCTTAGTCATCTCTATTCGTTCAGGACTATGCTTTTTTCACGTTTTGCCTCGCTAGTGTGATGACTGGTGAACCTCGTGGATGTTACGTAACTACGAGCGCGTTGTAAGCGTCCCTTACTCTGGCCCGTGCCAGAAACCCAAGATTTGAAATGTAGCCGAGATACTACGCGCACCCTGATTGGTCATAATCTGGTCGTTTATTACAACGATAAGCCCTTTGCTTTTAGATATTAGAAGTGGTTTACCGCAGTTTGTCCTTTTTTTTAACTGAATTAAAACACTATGGGTGTCGGTAGAATACTCGTAAAGTTTACGAATTGATTGTTGCTTTTAACCCTGTTCGTTATGCGATATTACCTAACTGCAGGAGATAATATTCGTAGTATTATGATTGAAACAAAGAACGATGTAAAGCTTAAGCAATTCAATGTTTAGAAATATTTCAGTAAAATGACAGAAAATGAACAACAGGTATTGGTAAGTCGTCTCTTGGGAGCAGCCGGTACATTACATAACTCTTAGCGCTGCACGCACTACATCAGCAGGTACCATAAGTCTTCCATAGAAGAGATTTAACACGTGCACGAGGAAAAAGGGAATGAAGGAAAAAAAAACCAGAACATGGTAAATAATAATTGGTACCCAGATGACTGGCTGCGGTGTTAACGAATGTGTCATTCGAAACGGCTGTACAGTATAACAATACTCTTGACTATGGTAGTCAAGGTTGCCTGAAACCTGCGAGCAGGCATTCCCTTTTTGTTATTTTTTTCGGAGGGAGGGGGGAGGGGGCAGGAAGAGCGTAGCGGCGAAGGAGTCGGCGGTCTGGATAGCAAGAAATGGCCTTGGCTCCAAATTGAGTCTGAAATGCTTCTTGGTCTGAGGTTCGATTCCTCATGGGAACTCAGAATTTTTTTGGCCCTCGCTCGTGACAAGACGAAAAACATCTTTCTCTAGTAATAACTAATTGATAACTTCTACTTACTGGTCTGTCTCAAAATTTCCCGATTAAGTTTTAACCCTAGACGTCAATAGTATATGCTGATAAAATCTTACATCAAAGAAAATTAAAAACTTCTCAATTTTCTCCGGCGCGAGAAGACTTCATAAAAAGAATGTTATCAGTTACTTGGGGTTTGTTCCCTAAAAGGCTGCTTCTTCATTGATTACTGTCCAATATTGTAGAATTAAAATCACATTTTTTCCAAAAAAAGGGAGGGAGTGGGGTAGGGGTATTTGTCACATCATTCAGACACGGTTGTCTGCGGAGGGAAATGAATGAAACATAATACGGCAACAAGTACATCAGCCCGCTGAGACTAAAATTTTTTTTATTTACATATGCAGCATCGCAGACATCGCTGAGACTAATTTTTTTTTATTTACATATACAGCATCGCAGACACAAGTCGGTGCACGAGCCCTATCAGATATCTTTATATATGACTCCATACTGTTCCAAGACAAAGCATAACTCCTAACTTATTGTTTTCACTGTTGTTTTCTCTTATCAAAATGGTAATTTTTGCGTAATTAAGTGTGTGATGGTGCGGAAATATGTCTTCTCGTCGCTTAATTGGATTTTTACGCCACAAAATACAGTAACTTCGACGCTGTAAATGTAATAGTTCAAATAACATTTTTTTGAAATCAAGGTTAACAATCTGTTTGGATGATACGGAGAATTGCTTATTTTAGCAAATACAAGATTACATAGAGATTCCGTAAGAATAGCTTGTGAGTTTCGTCAGGTCACGCCACTAGATGTCTCGTGAAATAGTCAATTAATCGCAAATAAATAGATTTACGGTGTTTTCTGCCTTGTCGAGTTTCCACGCAAATTGACGTATGGAAGTGGATTTCTCAATCATTTTTGACTCCATAAATGAGTTTACTTTCATCAGCGCGTCTTGAATTTCCTTGGGAAGGTTGTACTGGTTTACTGGATGCAACCGCACATTTTCTGACGTATTTTTTATTGCTGGAACCTGGGTCGTTAAATTGATGTGACTTGGTGGAACTGGTGAAGTTCTGAATCGATCCTGAATTCTTCTTGAAGCGGCGACATAGATTCCGAGGAACAGAATGGAATTAACCAATAATAATACAAGGAAGGTCTTTGCCTTTCTACAGTCGTGACGAGACAACTTGAATGGTGTGAAGGTAACGGGCATAGTTGCTTAAACATCATCTTTACATGACAGAGCTCGTCCGAAATTGATGTTCATTCTCCCTTGAATATTATTCGTTCGTATTTCGAAGTTCTCGTCATCATTCACTTGAAGTCCTTTCGAAGTAGGCCATATTCGATTTAATAGCGTGACTTTGGTCATGACGTCATTGAGAGGAAGTCCACTAGGAAGTAGACAACGACTGGAAACGAGGGTAAATACTCTCTTCTTATTTGGCACTTAGAAGGGTGCTTATCTACGCCACTTGTTCATCATTGCTTGAGATTTTTCCACTGTTTGTGGACTTAAAGCGTGTTTCAGTTCGAAACTAAAATAGTCACAACAGCTAATCCGGAGAATGAAAATATGAAAGCTAAAACAAAGGCAAACCGTTTGGAGCGCATGATTACCAGCGTGTCCGACTTGTGATTGGTTTTAGTTATGCATGTGAAAGGCTTAAAAGTGATGCAGCTCTTTTTCATTCCAATCTGAGAGCAAAGCAAATATTTCCCTGAAGTTCTCTAGCAAATAATCAGAAAATTGATTGCAATGTAAGAGTTTGACAATTGTTATCTGAGATCCTTGGTATATTCTTACCTCTTCAGTGTTTGTCGACATTTCCAAGCTGCTATTTTGATCATTTATTTTATGACAATTCCCAATGACTTATAAGACTCAATTTACTTTAAAATAACCCCTTCAAGGAAAAAAAAATTGCGTTACTTTGCCAGCAAAGATAAAATTCAGTACCAACGCAACTGCCCCTAAGAGAACCAGGCCAAACATTTTGCTAAGTGATGCATTTATCAGGGTAATTTAGTATCATCTGAGTTGATAACGTAGATTGGGCACAGTAATGAGTTTAAAAGCTGACGTTTCGAGCGTTAGCTCTTTGTCATCGCTTTGACGGTGGCCAATTTACGTTATCAAGTCAGTTGATGATACTAAGTTACCCAGTTATACTCTCCCACCGACGCAGCACCACAGTTTCTTTAGAATCTTACCTGACTCATTTCTCAGGCAGGTTGAGCTAGCTAGCACTAACAAACTCAAGTATTGTTCATTCTTCGGGATAGGGACCCGGGCTCCAAATGCACGTAGACTACAAATGAGTACCGGCGGGTTTTTCGGTGAACCCCCATGGAAAGCTAGAGGTATCTAGGGTTAACACAACCCCGCCCCCACCCCCCTTCCCCATTCTAATATCCACCAGCACAAACGAACTTGGTTTTCGGCGCAGTTGATTAACAAGCAGTTCAGATGAAGAAGATTTCAACAAAAACGTTTCTATAGCCCGCCGGCTTAACCTAATAACCCTTGAGCGTGACTAGCATCTAATTTCTCACCAAGGTATCACTACAGAATCAATCATTGAGTTCATGAAAATGAAAGAAACGTTCTCAGACTTGAAAAGCACTTGCTTTTTAGCTATATTCTCCTTGTCTGTGCCACAGAAAATGTATAGAGAACAGTATGGAGAATATACATTCTCATGTAGGCTATAAAGGGTTAATGGCTCTAAAATAGTAAAATAAACGACAATTATCCAGAGTAGGTTAAAATCACCCTGTATTAATTTAGTTTATTCCCATGAAATACATTGCTTAGAGAATTAGCAATTCAGTAAATTGTACAGTGGAGCTGCAGAAACTGCATCATCTTCTCATAATTTGCTTTCTTACCTATCATTTCGAATTGTATGCAATTACAAAATCTAAAACTAATTAACATACAATTTCATGAAATAATTAAATACTTTGTGGCCCATGAAGTATATAAAAATATTTGCTTCGAATTTGTTACAGCTATTTAAAAATTTACACAAGACTGCTTACGGGTAAATCTCTGGTTAGGGTTGTTATTGTACTCTGCAAACTGCTTTTTAAATTGTAAGCAGTTCCTTAGTTCAATCGTTTTACTTTGCTACGGCCTTCTGTTGAGTGAAGTCAAGTAATTGCACAAAACTTGGTTTTTTAAAAAGATAGACTTCACAAACATCTGTAACTGGATACAAAAAACTTCACTGCACCTAAACTTTCTATTTACATAACATGATTAACGAATGAAAAATACATAGAATGGGATAAAAAAGGTAGGAAACGGAATTTAAAAAAAAAAAAGAAAAAAGCGTAAACCTTTGTCTATAGTGAAACGGGCGGTTTCTTTACTGACCAAGCTAGACGAAGAAAAAGAAGCGAAACACAACCAAAGAGATTGTCACGCGCTCAGCACTAGTATCATGTTTTTCTGCGTTTGCTAATTGTTCCACGGAAATTTCCAGGTTTGATGATGGTCTATTTCATGTCTTTCTGTGTTTTCTTCTTTTTTCGCCTTTTGACGCCTGGAAACTTTTTAATTTTGAGTCCTGACTGATTAATATCCTTGCGAAGTGTAATAAGGAATGCACTACCAGATCAAATAAGCCAAGTAACAACTACGCTAACATATGATTGATGAAAAAATTGTCGATTACCCGTAAAGCTTTTTTTGTTTTTGTTTCAGCAAGACATAATTTTGAACCTCTCGCAGATATATAAATGGATACATAAGAGTCCCTTCGAATACCTTTGGTAAAAATAATCCTCGGTTATTACGAACAAACTGCTCCACACACTCATTACCTCACTGCTACGTTCTTTATCGCTAAAACGGGAAGGAAATATTATTACTGTTTATAATAGTTCTTTATCCCTACTCCTTTTGCCTTATATCAAGATTTGCTTTGTATGAAAGCTCAATTTCTCGGGAATATAACTTTTCAAAGTACGCTTTGAACCTTAAGCAGCTCAGTGGAATTAACTCTCACAAATGACAGACTTCCCTCCATCATTCTGACAGATTTTCATTATCTGCTTTTTTTTTTTGCTCATTTGTTCAAATGGTTTGATACAATTTGCAATTCTCTATAATCAAATAAAACTTGTTTGTTAACTTGACTTGTGTGAAGTCACTTGAAATCAGCAATGACATTTAAAAAATAATGACGCACTTCTGGTAGGGGCCACTGAATGACCTGCTACATACTCAGTCTCTATCGATATGTATACTTAAAAAACATTTCAAACTTGGCTGATTTTTCTTAGCACGAACCACCAGTGAAGTAAATTTTTCGTTATCAAGTGTATGTATCTGATCCGTATTTTGCCAGAAGCGCTAGGGAGCTGCTTTATGGAGAACATCACACACACAAAAAAGGGAAAGCAACCTGTCGTACCTTCCACACTCAGAATATTACATACTGCAAATTAATGGTAAAATATCTCAAAAATTTCGGAAGATATAAACTCTCTGTTACATAAACTAAAGCATTCGTTCTTGTTCACCTAATACAGATCCCCTTCTGGCTCAATATAGAATCCATAAATGAAAAGATTAGTTATACATTCTTTAGAAAATAAAGTCAGTCAATTTTTCGCTGTACATATGGAATAACTTGCATAACTAAAATGAAATTCCTCGGCAACTTATTTTCCCTTAATTTGACAATGTTCCATATATTTTTTGGTTTCCTCGTCTGGGCACCCTTTTCAGAAAAAAATACCTTCTTTCCACGATACAAAACGGTAATGAATCTTTCTTTGTTCCTTTTCATTCGTATAACCACAAGGTGTCGTCTCGCGAAAAACCGTTTATCTCTAGCTGGTGCCCATGGCTTTTTTTCTACAAGTTGCCACGGCTGTCATTTTACCCAAAAAGCTGGTACCCATTGTGGCTCCACATCAAGTTTATCGATGGCCTGTTTGAGTTCGTCAAATGGTCTTTCCAAGTCTGTGTTCACGATTGTTTTATCGAAGTAATGGCCGTACATTTCTTCCATTTCTCTCGCTTTAGTCACCATGTCATGTAATTCCGCGTCCTTAGAATGAAAACAATACAAATATGAGCGGGAAAACTCTCACAGCAGTTAACACCTACTGCTGTATGGCCTTATTTTAGCCAGTATTAAAAACTTCTTTGAACAGTCTCAAAATTTCTCTTACATTTGCAAAATCGTCGATGGCCTTTCCCTTTTGTTTCCTATTTAACAATTTTTATCGCTATTTTTGATCAATGCCAGAACCTGAGCAACTGCGCACTTACCCCCCACCTAACCCAACAAGGGTTAACTGACAGCAAATTAAGGTTAATGTTGAGTTGGGGGAGGGGGAGGTGCGCACAAATTGATCCGCTATTTCAAAGAAAATTTTCTTCTTCTTACAAAAACCTAACATATTTTTTGTCAATTTGATTTTCAGCTTGATCCCGGTAACTGGTACGACAGCTCTAACCGAATAACGACAACAACTGGTACTCACAGACATAGGTGAATTTGGATTAGGGTGGAATGGATCCACTTTTCCTCTCCGAAGGGTCAATTATTCTATCGTAAGATGGCGGTGAGATGAAAACCACGTAGGGTTTCACATCAGAAGCTTTAAGCATCTTGAGCGCCTGGAATAAAAATGCATATCAGAGGTTAATAAACAAATGTTTCTACTTTGAGCAATTCGTCTCGAGACCGTCATAACCGTGAGCCAAAAATGTTTCCCGTTCGGCCCACCCTATCTCAGTTTTTTCATATGATCGGGGCTCAATTGTCATCCTGCATTTCAGGGCTACATGCTGGGTTTGAGCGTCTTTTTCTGGGCCTGATCGCCTACTCGCGTACGGCCCTCATGCGGGGAGATTAGTTATTATATTTCCATCAAAAGCACGCGAGTCGCATGGGTCATATGATAATATTACTTGAGTAGAGTATTAGTAATAAGTGTGCTGAGTTAAGATATGCAAAGTGTGGACTGTACTCGAATGAAACTCAAATTCTCTGCATGGCATAGAATCACAAATGGAACTGTAAAGCTACTTGCGACATACCTCACAATGGAGATTTAAAATACAGTATTTGCCAGAGTTGGCCACTCTTCTAATGGAGTCTAAAGCGGTGCCATAATAGTGACCCTCGAATTCTCCGTGTTCCACGAACTTATGGGCCACAATGTCCGCCTCAAACGTGGGTAGTGGAACAAAGTAATAATCTCTTTCATTGAATTCTTCAGGTCTTTTTGGGCGGCTGGTGTCTAAAGCGGGAAGTATGATGTGAAGTCTGAAGTATGATAAAAAACACTCCAAAGAATTTTTTATTACAGTACTCCGCTTGATGTAATTATAGGTGGAAAAATTATAATAAAACAGACAGAGGAAAGGAAGAGGCCTACTGATAGATGGTAGACGAGGGCAGAGAGGAACAGACAGATAGACAGAAAGACTGACAGGGAAACGGAAAGAGAGCAAGAAAGGACGGACATACAGGGCGAGCAACGGACGGAGATAGGTGGATAGACCGACAGAGGGAACGAGAAACAGATGATAGAATAGAAAGCAGAACAACCGAACACGCAAACGGACAGACAGACAGACATACATACAGACGTACAGACAGAGAGTCACACAATAGGTCCATTAACAAATCGTTTAAGTTTTCGTTTGCACTTTAGGAACGATTCTTTGATTACATGATGACTCAGTGATAAAACGCGAACAGAAATGTACTTACGAGGTACCACTAGGGCAAAACGTTCTCGTGAAAATAGAATCAACTTTTGTCTTAACTCTTTCCGGCCAACTTTATCAGGTCCTACCCAGGAACAAATGGAACAAAAAATTTACAGAGGATAAATTCATATTTTTCAACCCAACTGCAAAGTCTAAAATGCTTTAAGAGTGATTTGCTTCATACATTAGCATAAATAGTCGCGTGAGATTAATCTTGGACATGAAAGCTGGAGAGGAGGGTTGAAACCTAGCGAACATTGCTGCAAATTACAGACCATCACATCTCTCTGGGCAATGGGACAGGAGTGGTTGAAGGCGGATAATTTCCCAGCAATGATACGGTGTTCGTTTAAAACCAAAGTGAATGCTTATCTCTGGTTCTGTAACACGAACCAAGAAGAACACGTCTTCGCTCTTGAAAGGGATGCTATTCAAAAGAGGTTTTTCCGCTACCCCCCTCCTCCTCCCCCCTCTATTTCTCAGCTTTCCTGACAGTTCACTGTTACCCACTACTAAGTGGAGAGGGGGACTGGGCGAGTTAAGTGTCTTTAAAGTAACAAATCACAGCGACCCTGCCTACCTATAAGAACCACAGGCCGTTTTCTGTGAGGATCTGGCTGTAAATGCGCCACTTCTTCGTATGTTAACACCTCGTCCGCCACATATTCTAAGGGAAAAAAACAGTTTTACGTCAGTGGGAGAGTAAAAAAGGGTAATTCAGTGTTAAAAACTGAGTTGATAACGAAGTGCCAATGCTCGAAACGTAAGCTTTGAAACTCTTGACGATGGTCAATTGAAGTTATCAACTCAGTTTGATAATACCAATCTACCTTGTTACATAATTAGACCGGTGTACAAGGGGGAAATCAAACGTGACGGCGTGATAGTGAATAATGGCAACGTGGACTTGCTTGGGGAATTAATTTATACCAACCTTCGTTGTGTTTCGCGTTGTAAAGAACCTTTTTCCTTCGCTTTCGCTTGAAACAAAGACATCCACTCTCTGAAGGTTGAAAACAAAACAACATTCTGTTTGGTTATATAGTTCATAGTTTGACTTTGGGAGTAAAAAATTATCATGCAGTGTGGTCTTCCGGTTGAGGGTGATACGGCGAGGCCTGTTGTCGGCGAAAGTGACTGACCACCAATGAGTTAGAGACAGCTCTAAAATGCAACATTGAAAATCCTTACTTTCTTTGTGGGACGGCTCGGCTTCTCGAGTTGACTTCTTCATTGATTCTTTCCTGTTGGAAAAAAGGAAAGAATGAAAAGTTAAATATAAATTCACCATGAAAATATTGTAGTTGCTAAAAGTCGCTGATGCGCGCTCTTTTATAAACTAACTGTTGCTGAAAATGCTTGGATGGAATGAGTCCAGCTACTTGTCTGCCTTCCTCGCCTGGTCTCCAAGCCTACAAACAAAGAAACAAAAAAAATGAATGTTTTAACTAAACGAACTCGATAAACCAAATTTGATAGATAATTTTTCGGGTTGTGGGGTGAAAACAGTTTGGGAACAACATTCCCCAACCCCAAAACTGGACCTGCCACCCCCAGTTTAGGATCTTCTTGATTGACAACATGCAGGGGAATGTCTCTTTTTCTGAAATGGGCTGCTAGTCCCAGGTTCCTTGCACGGTATCCAAACTCGTCTTCGTCAGGATTGGTAGTCGAAGTGGGCAGCGCGCGCCAAAACGTGGGACTTTCTCTATTCAGGTGGGTGGGGGTGGGGGACGCGGGACGATTTGGCTGGATTTTAGGGAAAACCAAAAAATGGTTAAAAACGGTTTTCCCGTTTCATGTTTCCGCCACAGGGGGGCAGTTTCACAAAACCTCTGGTTTTTTTAACAGTTTTCCCCTCTCATGTTTACTCCATTTTATTTTCAAGGAACCTTGCATCAAACAAATCGCCCTCTTGAGGGAGAAGGGGGACCTAGGATAAAAATACCCAAAACAAGGCTTGTTTTTAAGAGGGGGAAAGGAAAAAGGGAAAAAGGGGGGACGCCACACTGTATGCTCTTCCCGTTACCTGTTTCCCCTTAGCTAAAGGGGACTCCTAAGTGAGGGTAGGGCCCATAACTAGTAACTTAAAATGCGAACAAATTGTTTCTGAACAACAACGCTTAAGCATCAGCAAAGGTTGAAAAACCGTGTTTTTTTGTAAGAGGAGGAAAGATCAATAACAAACAAAAAAGATGATTTTCTTACCACAAGTTATCTTGTTGGCTGCCCACCTCCTTTAACCCAATTCTTACCTTATCATCCCCAACGGTGCCATTTTTTCATTCTTTTAACAGTTAGGCTTTTCCAAGGTGGGTTCAGTTTTGCTGTTGTTATATTCTTCCACAAATCTTCAACATTGTCGGTCCTTTTTCCCCATGAGAGGGAATTTCATTGCCCGTAGGTTTGGCTGGCGGTTCTTGCTGAATCTTGGGGGGATGTCGGGTGCCATTTCCCCACTTCCTGTTCTTCTTGCCTCGCTCGGGCCAAAGCTTCTCTGAAAG